>NW_005055940.1:0-5305 GCF_000277835.1 Geospiza fortis
TTTTTCAGCTATTTCAAGAAAAACCTCTTATGAAAGAATTTATAAATAAAATCTTCTGGAAAAGTGGTGTGGAAAGTGTTAACGTTTTGGTGGCGGAAGAACCTGCATTTTAGTCTTGCATGTTCAATATTAAGATAACTTTTTTCAGACTCATTTTCAGCTGAGAAGTGACTGTTCCTTTGTGAAAGAAGCACCAGAACAGTGCCCAGGTTTGTTATGTTTAAGTACAGACATACCCTAAAATGAGGACAAGTTGGAAATTCTGTGCTGTTTCTCAGGCACCAAAAGGCAATTAATTTTCTCAATGTTATGTCTTAAAGTATTTTTGTCAGTTAGGGCTGATGGTTTGTCACAGATTATTTGTGCATAAGCAGAGATCGTTATGCTGCCTTTATAGTTAAAAGGTGATGTGAATTGTTCAGCTACATTTGAAGCCTGTGTTCTACATTCAAAGAAATAGCATGCACAAATGGATTCCTAGGCAGGCTGATTGACTACCCACAGTTCTGCTTTTTCTTTGCTTTCTTTACTGCAAAAAGAGTAAAGAAGGCATTTCATTATGTATTTGTGGTTGACTTTTTAAATCATACTTCCTGTGCTAGAACTTCTGGATTTTGATTGTACTTCAGCCCTTTGTGCAAAATTAGTATGTCTTCAGTTCTGCCTGTTGTTGTCCAACTTGTGTATTTCTTTACAACAAATATCTTTAGGTACTGTTCTAGCTAATTCTAAACTACTCCTATATGGATTATTCAAGAGCTACAAAATCTGCATATCAAGAAATTAAATCTTTTTTCCGTCTGTAGTTATCCTTCCTTCCATCATCCCCATGAAGTTTGAGCACAGAGGCCCCAGTGTGCTCTGAAAGCTGGTGAACTTCCATTCTACCAGAAAGAGGAAGTTCATCACTGAGATATGCATGCTCTTTGCTGGCTAAATCTTTAACCTGTCCTAGACTTTTTCCCATTCTTAGTGGTTCAGGGCACAAATCATGAAGGACATTAAAGGTCAAAAGAAACAGCTTGGGTTTGGGCTTGATGAAGATGTATACCCTCAGTCTTCCCATACTGTTCAGAGTGCTTTAGCTGGCTCAACAGAAGTGAGCTCCTCATCGTTTAACTGCATTTCTTTTGTGGTTGTGGCTTCGTGCATAAGTGTAGGAAAGAACAGCTGATCGTGCTGAGTAACTGTTGTTTCTACCCTTCAGATTTCATTTCTACCCCTGCAGAAACTTTGCAGCACTCCAGAAAACTAGGAGGGAAAAAGCCTCAGCCTGAGTGTATTTCTTCCATTTTTGCTTAAGAGAAATGAAGCTGGCCTTGAAGTGTACTTGAACTTGAGTGTTATAAATGTGGGATATCTTTGTCAGTGATAGAAGGATGTTTCAGAGCAGGGGACCTTTCAGTGGGAAGCCTGGCCTCAGCCTCTATGTACTTGCTCCTAGGCTTTAGCTTCCAGTGTTTTAGCAAACTTTGCTGCCAGGACGTACGCAGCAAGGGAGCAGCTGTGCAGGCAGGACCCAAGGCATACAGGAAGATTACATGCTGAAATCTACAAGTTCCCCCTGACTTCTCCTCCTGGGAACAAATGCAGGAATCAGTCAAGTGTGATCAAAGGCTCAAGAGAGCTGACAGTTAAGAATGGATGGGAAAGAGCTAAAGCAGAGAAGTGAGTTGGATGGGAAGAAACAGAGGGGCAAGATAGCCTTGTCCTGAAAGATGGCTAACTTTAAATTTGCCTGCTGAGTATCCCAAAGGCAAGAATGAACTTCTACACCTGGAAGTGTAATTACTGTCTAATGGCCATCTATAGTCTCTTCTTCATCTTCACGCAAGCCTTCTAAAGCATGTAAGGCTGCATGGTTGTTTTGCTGTAGGTACAGTAAATTGAGTACTGTCTGGCCTATGGCATAGAGCTGATGAGGAAAATGTCTTCATAGACAATTTGTCTTAAAGTCAAATGTCATATGTCTTTGAAACAAGGCCGTGACAAAAAATTTTGTCATGTGAGGTGTTAATATCAAACTCTCACTAATTAGGATCAGCTGCTTCCATGCAAAATGTATGACAGTGGAAAAAGAAAACATGATCCAGCTTTTTTTTAATACTCTCATGACAAGAAAGTGCATCTTAGGGAGCAAGTGGTCCCAGCCTTTTGGTGCTGTAGCTTCGGTGTGTATCTTAGCAACTCTGCAAAAAGATTGAACCTTGATCTTCTTAACCCTAGTTGAAAATTGCCAAATCTGTTTTCTTAGGTCAGTGTTGTTCTTATGCTATGTAGGCAGCTGCATCAGTGACTGGAAGAACACACAGCAATTATAAATTGCTGCTTATTATTATGCTTATCATTTTGGAGGTCACATAAATAGGTGGAATAAAACAGCACATCAGGTAGTGCTGGTATGTGAGCTGTGTATTCTACAGTCCTATGTCATTAAATACTGGGCTACTGATTAATTTACAGTAGTTAGTATTTTCAAATTTCTCTCAATAGCAGAAGATTGTTAGTTTTGCTGTAAAGTAGTGTTAGCTTCACTTTTCAGTGGAAAGCAGCTGAATACACCTGCTTAAATTTTGGTTATGAAACCATCCTTCATATGAAAAATAAATATTGTCAAATATGGCAATTTCTGTCTGGATTTTGATCTCCATTCCGGATTCGATCATGCCTGATCCAGATTTGTTTGTGGAATAATGTTTAGCCAATTTGTAACCCACCAGAGTTTTGAAATCTGACTCTGCCAAAGTCTTACACTTTAGCGCATTACTTTGGTCTGTTGGATGTTGGAAAATTGTATGCTACTGCACATGGATATGGAGTGATGCCTTTCTAAAATAAATACAGGTATCTACCAGAGAAGTGCCTTCCAGAGATGTGAAACAGATGAGTTGCCTTTCCTTCTGTAAGCAAGCCCTTAGATGATAAGATCTGCTACAGGCTTCTAGCAAGAAGAGGAAATGTTGAAAGGCAAAATGCAGATGCAATACTGCTGGTAGCTTCAGGCTGCCACCCTAAGCAGCTCAGAATATGGTCAAACATGTCTAGAAAAATGGCAAGTAGTCATTTGGGAACCTGGCATAATGGTGCCTCTCCACCTTTGTTAGGAAACAAATAACAGTTGGATATTTACTGTTGTTTTAAACTTGAGTGAGAAAACTGGGGATTTGAATGGAAAATAATAATAACAGCACAGTTCAAAGAACTAGCACATGAATTAGTTTCTTGTACCACAGTCTTTGTTCTTTGCAGTTGTATAAGTACTTTCTAGACATTCATTCTAGTGCAGTTAATACTCTGTTCTTTTCTGTTTGGCAGAATATATTTGAGTGTGGCTTTGTCTCTATTCCTTCAATTATTTTGGATAAAATAGTTATGTCATATGCATTTACTGCTAATGGGATCTGTTTACAGAGACTTTGCTTCTAGCTTGTTCACACGAATAAATGAGCACAGACGCTTGGTAGTGTGAAAGCAGGAAATACTCACCCTTCATTTGCACTCTCCAAATTATGTTGCCCTCAGGATTTTTCAACGTAACTGTTTTGTTAAGATTGTGCAGAAATCACCCTTAGTTGACATACAATATCCTATGCTAGATTCAGTTAGATACCACCAAAAGTGTGCTTCTGCAAGTTTAGCATGTTTTTTACAGGGAGCTGGTATTAGCTGTTCAGTCAAAAAAACTTTTTTGCCTGTGTAAACCACATCTTGACTAGGCAGATTTGCTAGTATAGCTATTTTAGCAAAGCCCTTCTACTGTAGGAAAGGACCTTATTGATAATACTGTGAGGTTCCCACAGTAGATGAAAGGCATAATACAAAGGGCTTTACAAACATGAATTAAGCTTCACAACACCCTTGTGAAATAAGTCATTATTCTAGCTTGTCAATGGTCTAGTTTCTTTTAATATGAGATGTTTTGCAGGGATGAGAAGGGAAGGTAGAAGATGCAGTTGTGGGGATTAATGTCTGGTAGCATTGCAGTGTTTATAAACAAATTTATAACCTGTTCCAATTCCCTGTTCTCTTTGGTGTTTAAAATGTCCTCATGAAATCAGTGGTTGAGACTATCAAATTGCTTCTGATTGCTGGTTTCACTAATCTTCGGTAATACCAGGAGTTTGGATACTGACACCTGGCAATTTCTCACTTCTTGAAAACCTAGAGGGCTTTTTTGCCTATGGTGTTCTCATTAACACTGTTTTTAACTACATTGCTCTCTCTGATTTGCATTAGACTCTTCATGTAGTAGTTCAGTTAAGGGACCTCAAAAGGAATGGAGAGAGGAATAAAACTATAGGTTTATACATGAGGGATTTTAACTGCCAGTCACTCAGATTAGAGTAGTCTGATATTGTGTTCACCCACATGGTCTCAGTTTAGACATTTTTGACTGTTAATTATCATGTAATCTATAATAACACGATCACGTTCTATTTATTCTCTTTCATTTCTTAGGGAACAAGGAACAGAAGAATTCTGCTGGGGTGTATGTTTATTTTCTTCTCTACCATTCATCAGCATTGCTTTTGAATTTAGCCTGTAAACCTTTGGATCGGGCCCAGGCATTTCTGCAGTTCTCTGTTAAACACCATATCTTGTATTCTGTATTAATACATCTCTCAGGAATTTAAGAAGGCTGTACAATTTATCCACCTCTCAGCTTAGGGCCTTCAGACAGTGGTAGTTGTTTTCACCAAGAATAGCAAGGAACTCACATTTGAAAAGCTGTTCCAGATCTGAAATCTGGGTGGTGTTGGAGACATCCAGCCTGGCTGGGTTCCCTGTCCTGACCCTTCAGGCACGTTGGGGGAAGTTCCAGTAACTGTTCAGTGCTGTGCCTGGTCCTCCAAGAGGTACTTGATCTGATAGGAGTATTTCTGTGCTCTCATACTGTTTCCACAGCAACAGCATTTTCCCTTTTTTTCTCCTCTCAAGGTGACTGTTGCCTTGAGAATTAGATACATGGAAAAGCTTGGCCCTCTTGTTCTCTACTGAGATTTTGGTTTGCACAGGTGAAGAGTGGAAGGAGTAGGACGGGGAGAGTGTGACTCTTGGCAGAGACAGTGTAATTATGAAGTGACAGTGGAAGTAATGAGTCTTACTTAACTGTGGCTTTAGTGCTGATAATATGATGGTTTTGAAAGTCACGGCTCTTTCTAAGCTCTGCAGATGAAAGGTCTGGGTCATTAGTGACTGTCACCATAGGCCTTTGCATATGCTCTTGTAATCATTTGGAACCCACATCCATTTCATGCATGTGTTCATGTGCTCTGTGAAACCACGTGTTCCTTCTCCTGTCCCC
>NW_005055941.1:0-1206 GCF_000277835.1 Geospiza fortis
ACTGGGTCAAACTGGGACAAACTGGGATGGACCAGGACAAACTGGGACGGACCAGGATGGACCAGCACAAACTGGGACAAACTGGGATGGACTGGGATGGACTGGGATGGAACTGGGATGGACCAGGATGGACCAGCACAAACTGGGACAAACTGGGACAAACTGGGATGGACTGGGATGGACTGGGATGGAACTGGGATGGACCAGGATGGACCAGCACAAACTGGGACAAACTGGGATGGACTGGGAGGGACTGGGAGGGGATTGGGTTAAACTGGGACAGAACTGGGATGGACCAGCACAAACTGGGACGGGAGAGGGACAGAACTGGTCCAAACTGGGCCAAACTGGGCCAAACTGGGCTCAAGACCCCTCAGAGCCTCCACCATCTCCAAGCTCTGCTCCGAACTGGTCAGAACCGCTCCAAACTGGTCCGAACTGGTCCAAACTGGTCCGAACTGGTGGCTCACCAGACGACCTCGCCCACGTTGGAGGAGATGAGGTAGCGGATGAACTGCTTCATGTTGTTGTAGATGGCCCTGCCCTCCTCCACCGCCGCCACGATGGTGGAGAAGTTGTCGTCGGCCAGGACCATCTCCGAGGCCGTCTTGGCCACGGCCGTGCCCGAGCCCATGGCGATGCCGATCTCGGCCTTCTTGAGCGCCGGCGCGTCGTTGACGCCATCGCCGGTCTGGGGGCGTGGACAGGAGGTGGTGGGTGAGAGGTGGGGTGGGGTCAGGTGGGTGGTGGGACTCCATAACCACGTCAAAAGTTGGTGGGAATCCATAACTACATTAAAAGTTCATGGTGGGACTCCATAAGCACGTCCCTCCTCCTCACCATGGCAGTGATCTCACTTGAAGAACTGCAGGAACTCCACGATCTCGGACTTGTGGGTGGGCTCGACCCTCCAAACCCCCACAAACCCCCACCAACCCATGGTGGACCTCCATAACCACATCCACCAAGAACCTTTCCAACCCAAACCTACTCAGAACCATGGCAGACCTCCATAACCACATCCACCAAGAACCTTTCCACCCCAAACCCATTTGAACCCCCTCAAACCCATGGTGGACCTCCATAACCACGTCCATCAAGAACTTTTCTACCCCAAAACCCCTTAAACCCATGGTGGACCTCCATAACCACCTCAAAACTCACTCAAACCCTCATAAACCCATGGTGGACCTCCATAACCACCTC
>NW_005055941.1:2187-3697 GCF_000277835.1 Geospiza fortis
GTTTTGGAGGTCATGGTGGACCAGGAACCTCCAAAAATGGAGTTTGGAAGTGGTGGTGGAGCAGGGATCTCCAAGAATGGAATTTTGGAGGTTGTGGAGGAGAAGGAACCATCAGAAACGGGGTTTGGAGGTCACCAAGGAGCAGGAACCTCCAAAAATGGAGTTTGGAGGAGAAGGAACCTCCAAAAATGGGGGTTTTGGAGGTCATGGTGGACCAGGAACCTCCAAAAATGGGAGTTTGGAGGTTGTGGAGGAGAAGGAACCATCAGAAATGGGGGTTTGGAGGTTGCGGTGGAACAGGAACCCAAAAAAATGGGATTTGGAGGTCATGGGACCACCAAAAATGGGGTTTTGGAGATGCTGGTGGACCAGGGATCTCCAAAAATGGGGTCCCACCACCCAAACTGAGGTCCCACCACCCAAACCGAGGTCCCACCACCCATAACGAGGTCCCACCACCCAAACTGAGGTCCCACCACCCACCCCGAGGTCCCACCACCCAAACCCAGGTCCCACCACCCAAACCCAGATCCCACCACCCGTAACGAGGTCCCACCACCCAAACCGAGGTCCCACCACCCAAACCGAGGTCCCACCACCCAAACCTTGGTCCCACCACCCATAACAAGGTCCCACCACCCAGGAGACCCCTCGGGAGCACCGACCTCGTACTCGGCGAACTTGGACGAGTCCTCGAGGGCCATCTCCTCCCGCTTGGGCGGCGTGTCGCGGGTGGCCAGGGCCAGGCAGCGCAGGGTGTCCCTGCCCGTGCCCCACTCCTTGATCACGGCCTGGATCTTCTCCTTCACCGCCGGCGTCAGAGGGACCCGCGTGGTCCCCACGCGCACGTAGTTGCAGCGGTCGATGACGCCCTCGGGGGCACCCTGGGGTGGGACGTGGCGCGGTGGGAACCAGGTTGGAGAAGGTTGGAGAAGGTTTGGAGAGGGTTGGAGAAGGTTTGGGGTGGTGGGACCAAAGTTGGAGAAGGTTTGGGGTGGTGGGACCAAAGTTGGAGAAGGTTTGGGGTGGTGGGACCAAGGATGGAGAAGGTTGGAGAAGGTTTGGGGTGGTGGGAACCAGGTTGGAGAAGGTTTGGAGAAGGTTCGGAGAGGGTTGGAGAAGGTTTGGGGTGGTGAGACCAAAGTTGGAGAAGGTTTGGGGTGGTGGGATCAAGGTTGGAGAAGGTCTGGGGTGGTGGCAACCAGGTTGGAGAAGGTTGGAGAAGGTTTGGGGCGGTCACGGGGTGGTGGGAACAAGGTTGGAGAAGGTTTGGAGAAGGTTGGAGAAGGTTTGGGGTGGTGGGAACCAGGTTGGAGGTTTGGAGAAGGTTTGGGGTTGTCATGGGGTGGTGGGACCAAGTCTGGAGAAGGTTTGGGGTGGTGGGACCAAGGTTGGAGAAGGTTGGAGAAGGCTGGAGAAGGTTGGAGAAGGTTTGAGGTGGTGGGACCCAGAATTGAGAAGGTTGGAGAAGGTTTGTGGTGGTGGGACGTGGTCCTGGGCTGGTGGGACC
>NW_005055941.1:4841-5304 GCF_000277835.1 Geospiza fortis
CCAGGTGTCCCAGGTGTCCCCAGGTGCCCCAGGTGTCCCAGGTGTCCCAGGTGCCCCAGGTGTCCCAGGTGTCCCAGCAGAGGACGCGGCGCGGTCACCTCGTTGTAGTCCAGCGAGGAGTCGTTGCAGAGGGCGCAGATGGTGGCCAGCTCCACCAGGCCATCGAACTGACCGGCCTTGACCGGGCGGTCCTGCTTCAGCCTGGGGACACCACGGAGAACATCGGGGTCATGGGGACATCGGGGACACCACGGAGAACATCACGGATGGACATCAGGGACACCACGGAGAACATCATGGATGGACATCATGGACACCACGGAGAACATCGGGGTCAAGGTGGACATCAGGGACACCACGGAGAACATCATGGATGGACATCATGGACACCACGGAGAACATCGGGGTCATGGGGACATCATGGACACCACGGGGGACATCGGGGTCAAGGTGGACATCAGGG
>NW_005055942.1:0-5282 GCF_000277835.1 Geospiza fortis
TTTTTTTTTTTCCTTAATATTAAAAAAAAAATCATAATTTTGTCAAGAATATACAAAAAAAGGTAAAGAAAAATGGAGGAAATCTATAGAACCGTAAATCAACACTTTTCAATTTTCTCTGTAGCTTGTGTACAATGGGAGAATCAAATTTAAGGTCATATTCACTTCTGTAGGCAGCTACTTGCAAGAGACGAGGTGACAAATTTACTCTTAGAAAACTTTGGCCTCCTGGTATTGTGGCTGCAGTTGCTATTTGGCTAAGTTGTGGTGTTGGCAGTGAGAACAGATTTATGCACATAAAGCTGCCATTCTATCAGGGCTTTTATAACACAGAGTGCACTTCTCAAGTTGTACCTTGGTCTGAAAAGAGCTGAAAGAAAGAAGCAATTGAGCACCGGGAGAATGGTACCAGATGCTGGCCTTTTGACACCAACCAGTGGGCCATGGCTGAGCACTTCCTCAGCAAGCCCTGCTCTCAGCCACTTCAGCCACCTAAAGAAATCCTCATAATAAAAAACACTATCAAAACTAAGGAGTTTCATGAGCTCCATGTGACAACAAAAAGAAAAGGGGGGAAAAAAAAAGGCTTAACTAAATAAGAAGGTGATAAAACAAAGCATGCTGCTGTATTCGGTTTCCAAGCTAGCTGTAGGTTTTTAAGGGACTGGTTTTACCTTTCTAACAGCAGTAAAAATCAGTAATTAGACTGAGCAGTGGGAAGATTGTAGAGAGACTCTGCTAACTAGAATCTCATCTAAATTAAGCACTTGGGATGGTCTTTAGGAGATCTGCCTTTACCTCCCTGCATCTGCTGCTCCTTTTCTGTACATCCTAAAACAAATATGTTGTTCATGTTTAAGTTCTTTCTCTGTAAAATGGGGATGATAATTTTAAATTTCTTCTGGCCTTTCATCTGTACTTTCTGCTCAGATGTAAATTCTTTGGGGTTGTGTTTTTTATTTCTCAAGTTCCACAAGGGCAAGGTGAAAAACCTACTCATAAACACAGAGATATACATTAGGAATTGCCTCTTGTAATTTCAATTAACTTCTTTACACTTTTAAAGCACCTTTTAGCCAAAAATCTCCACATAGTTTACAAACCACGACAATACTATGTTCAACCTCACCATACTCTTATGAGTTCATTAAAAATTATTGCAGCTCTGTAGATGGAAAAAAACAGGGGCACATAGTCTGTGACAGAAAAATCATTAGGCCACAGATTTTTCAAAGTGCTCTGTGATAGTGAATGCTAAAAAATCTACCATCCCTTCTCCCTTGCCCTCTGCCAATGTATTTGCAAAGTAATTGTATGGAGAGGAGTAGAGATGTGTCAAACCACAAGTGATGCTCCCTCTCTAATAAAACCCACATGCATATAATATTGCTATATTATTACACCACCAGGATGCAAATACTGAGTAATGAAACGTATGAAAATCAGTTTCAATGGTAGAAGTTGAGCACACCCTTCCATGGTTTTGACAGAGAGAGATTGTGGTAGTTTTCTTTGATGTAGTAAAGGCTCCCTTATGTAACTATGGCAGCTTTATCCTTAGAATTAGAGGAGTAGAATGAAGTGAAAATGGTGACTGAAGGGCAGAAATGGAGTGAAGGTTGAGGCATCCAGTTTCTTACTGCTGAAGAAGTATTCAACTCCAAAATAGATACTATACTTTCTTTCTTTTCCCTCCAAAAGAAATTTCTTTTCAGAGATGAGATTAGATCACTATATTTCTTTGTTATACTATACATTCTTCATTACATACCCTGCATTATATTATATATATCAATACCTTGGTTATATATTTTGCACTATATTACTTAGTGTTTCTTCAAGGAAAGAAATGATGTCATAGTGAAAGCTGAAATCTTGAGACTTGGGTTAAGTTCCTGCCTCTGCCATAGGCATCTTATGTCACTTAATTAAATCCTCTTAGGTTTTGTTCTTTTTTTGTTCCATATATTACATAATTCTTTCAAAAATGCCATAGCCAGTTTCAGCCAAAGATGAAAAATATTTCCTTCTGCTAAAAAGACCATTCCAGAACAATTCTAAATATGTTCATGTGTATTTAGCCATATATTTATCCATATTTATCCATATCCAAGCAATCAGCACAAAAACCCAGACACATAGGTGTGCATGTCTGAATAAGTTTATATATTATAGACAGAGACCTTTTACTCCAATGGGGAAATTTGGCCAGCTCTCAGACACAGATTGGTAGGCATGTTCTGCTGGCAATGTTTCTCAAGGAAGAGAAAGTGAAGAACAGCTTCTACAGTTAGGACCTCTTGGAGAATTTAAGGCAGCATAATATCATTATGTAAGCTGGAAGCAAGCCAGGACACTGGGGTTAACACCCCTGCTCAAGTGAAAGGAGCCAGGGGACCCTTCACAGCTATAAAAGTGGTCAAGAGCCATGGTTTTAGGTTACATCTAAATACAGGTAACTCAAGGACATTGCTAAATGCATCACATTGAGTACAAGCTTCACTGCTGTAGAATGGCATAGCATATTTTTAATATTTATGAATACTTGAAACAAGCTTTTTCAGTCTGTTTGTGATACATAAAACTGAAGAAGTGAAAGGGAGAAGGAGAAGTTATATTAACTCCAAACAAGCATTCAGTTGTGATCCTGGCAAAACCACTGGGACATTTTCCTACTATTGAGAAAAGCATCAGATATGGTTTCAGTTTTATTGTGCACTGGTAGATGCTTAGGAAATAGAATGTGAGTCTTTCTGTACAGACATCTCTACATGATGGGTATGTTTTCAGTTTTGTTTTCTGTCTTCTATCTGTTTTCTAAACATATACAAAACTTGCTTGGGAATAATATGCTAATAATAATGTTGTTATGCTAAAAGTGGCTGTACAGTAAAACTTCAAAGCATTTAAAAATTTTATATAAGGTTTGGGAAAGAGATTCATTGTTCTGTTGAGTATTTTCATTAACTTTCTTGCCTTTGCTTAGGTGAGCTAAGATTGTTTGTGGTTCAGAAAATGCATGCCCTAAATGAAGTATATTCATGGACTTGTTAGACACCTTTAGATCACATCTAACTAGACTAAATTAACTTAAAGCAGTGTTGGCATACCTTCTGATGCAATTACCAATCATTGCAGTATTGCTTCAGGAAAGACAGGACTCCTTGTTTCCACACCACAGTGGAGTGCCTTCAGTCACTGTCTTTTATGATTTGTTCTGGGTAAAGGGATTTTTTTATCTCCCTTGATAGATTATGACCAGCAATGCAGGAACAGGAGGTCATGATTCTAAGGTGCCCTTATCTAGAACTCAGAACACTCAGCTGGGAAGTGGAGTCCTGTTTCCTGGCAAAGTCTGCTCCTCGTTGCCTATGTTGTTTTCTTCAACCTAGTTATGTGAAATGAGAAAATAATTTATGTAAATGGTCTAATCCTCTCTAATCAAATAGCTAGCTTTTACTGAATAGTACAGGGCTTCCTTAAGTGACCTGAGTGATTTTGCTCTGAAGAGGATGCACAGCACTTTTGTGCTCTGTTCCAGAGCCACTGGCTCACATTAGTGTTGCCAGTGATGGGGACAATAATATCTCACCATGGGACAGCAGTTTCCTCAGGGGAAGTCAGGTCACAAGTTGCATAAACTGTCTGTGGAGATGTGCAGAACCAATTGTACTGATGGAGAACACGGGATACTACGCAATTTCAGAGAGGAAATGACTGTGCAGAAGTCTCTGGAAAATGTCTGTGAGTGATGCTTGTCTTCCATGGATTTGAACCTCGTTGAATTTTGCTGCCTTTCCCTTCTTTCCCAGCCAGACATGCTCAGCATGGTAGCACTCTGGCATGTACATCATGGAAACTTTAGTAGTCCATGTACAGCTGTGCTCAGCACACACACAGGTGCTTCTGCTTGTACTTTCTGTCTTGCCAACACTGGCAATGTATTTTTAAAGGCATTTTTGGCAATCCCAGTTAGATTTTCTGCAGCTAAACAGTGAGTGGAGCCCACCCAGCAAGAACAAGTGAAATCATCCTTGCTCCTCACTGACTTCCTGGTCACTCTCAGCCTTTGAGGAAGAAGTCAGAGGGGTCAGCTGAATAATAAGGAAATGTTTCTGTATTAGCATGCTTATTTTGCTGTTTTGTAGCTTAGCCTGGAAGGTCTGGGCACAGCCTCTGGTGTGCAGTGAGCTCCTGCCTTTCCCCAGCAGTGCTGCTGGGTTGCTGAGGCTCACAGAGATAAGAGACTGTCCACTAGGTCATCCAATGACTGAATGCCTCAATTCAAACTCAGTCCCAGCATCTGCTTGACTCTTGATTTTTTGTTCTGACCAGGAGACTCACCCGAAATTAATTGGTGGAGAATTCAGTGCTAGTTGGATTAAGTAGGTCCTTTTATGTTTGTGACAATAGTATGTCGTGCTTTCATGATGAATAGAGGAAATCTAGTATGCAGCATCAATCCTTACAGAAAAATTCAGTCCTATTAGGATGACCAAGCTCCAGAAACTCAAACAACAACACATACATAAACAAAGGAGAGACAGTCTTGGAGCTATTCATTGATTCAGTCAAAGGCAAGTTTTCTTTGCTAATAGCTCTTGTGCTTCTGAGGCATTTTCTGCTGCGACCAAGGTCAGCATAACATGGCAGAAATCACTCTGGCAGGAAAGAACACTGTCAGTGCTGGTTTGTATCTTTGCCTTTTTCTTTTCTTGTGGTGTTTTTTCCTTGGATGGATGCCAGGTGCCCATCAAAGCCCACTCCCCTCCTCAGCTGGACAGAAGAGAGAAAAATATAATGAAAGGTTCATTAGTCTATAAGGGCAGGGAGAAATCACTCATCAATTACTGTCACAGACAGAACAGACCTGACTTAGGGAAAATTAGCTGAATTTATTACCAGTGAAAATCAGAGTAGGATAATGAAAAGTAAAAAAATCTTGAAAAACACCTTGCCCTGCGACTTGCTTTTTCCTAGGCTTAAGTTTATTCTTAGTTCTCAGCCTTGGGCAGGGATGGGTGGATCTTGAAGCCAGCTGGTATTGGCTATGTTGGACATGGAGGCAGAGAAGCCAGCCCTGGACCTCTCTCCCTCCCATTACCAGACCCTTGCCGTGGAAATCAAATATATTTCTAAATCTTTCTTTTTCATTCTTTAAAATAAAAGTTACACTGAAGCTATGTCTATAATCCTTCTTAAAGTCCTGAAAATGTGAATAGTCAAAGTTTGAGATCATAATGCTTCTTCTCAAAAGAAGTCTTTAAGGCACAGGAAAAAAA
>NW_005055943.1:0-646 GCF_000277835.1 Geospiza fortis
CCTGGGACAGGTGAGACCAGTATGGGAGACTGGGACCAGTATGGGACCAGTGTGGGGTGATGGAACCAGTACTGGATCAGTCTGGGCTGGAGCGAGCAGCCCGAGAAGAGACCCACCATCGACCAGGTGTTCGACCAGGTGAGACACCTGGGACAGGTGAGACCAGTATGGGACCAGTATGGGACACTGGGACCAGTACGGGATCAGTCTGGGCTGGAGCGAGCAGCCTGAGAAGAGACCCACCATGGACCAGGTGTTCGACCAGGTGAGGGACAGGTGGGACATGTGACCAGTATGGGACCAGTATGGGACCAGTATGGGGCAATGGAACCAGTGTGGGACTGGTCTGGGCTGGAGCGAGCAGCCCGAGAAGAGACCCACCATGGACCAGGTGTTCAACCAGGTGAGACTCAGCTGGGACAGGTGGGACAGGTGTCGGTCTCTGTCGGGATCTGTGGGGTCCCTATGAGGTTCCATGGGGTCTTCATGAGGTTCCATGGTGTCTCCATGGAGTCCTATGGAATTCTGTGGGGTTCTATGGAGTTTCCATGGATCTCCATGGTGTCTCCGCAGGGTTCTTTGGGGTTTCCATGAGGTTCCATGAGGTTCCATGGGGTTTCCATGAGGTTCCATGGTGTCTCCATGG
>NW_005055943.1:1711-4067 GCF_000277835.1 Geospiza fortis
TCTATGGGGTTCTATGGGGGTTCCATGGATCTCCATGGTGTCTCCGCGGGGTTCTTTGGGGTTTCCATGAGGTTCCATGAGGTCCTATGGGGTCTCCATGAGGTTCCATGGTGTCTCCATGGAGTTCCATGGAACTCTATGGGGTTCTATGGGGGTTCCATGGATCTCCATGGTGTCTCCGCGGGGTTCTTTGGGGTTTCCATGAGGTTCCATGAGGTTCCACGGTGTCTCCATGGGGTTCCATGGAATTCTATGGGGTCCTACGGAGTTTCCATGGATCTCCACGGTGTCTCCATGGGATTCTATGGAATTCCGTGGGGTTTCCATGGTGTTTCCATGGATCTCCACGGTGTCTCCATGGGATTCTATGGAATTCCATGGGGTTTCCATGGTGTTTCCACGGATCTCCACGGTGTCCCCACGGGGTTCTCCCCCCTGCAGTTCAAGGGCATCAACAAGGGCCGCAAGACCAACATCATCGACTCGATGCTGCGCATGCTGGAGCAGTACAGCAGCAACCTGGAGGACCTGATCCGCGAGAGGACCGAGGAGCTGGAGATCGAGAAGCAGAAGACCGACAAGCTCCTGACCCAGATGCTGCCGCCGTGGGTCACCCTGGGGGGCTGGGGGCGGCCACTGGGGCTGGGTGGGCGTCACCCCCACGGGTCCCACGTGGAGGTTTGGGGTGGAGGGAGCTGCAGATGGTGAGCCCGGCCTGAGGTGTGGGGCAGGAGAAGACAATGGGGCAGGAGAGGACAATGGGGCAAGAGAGGACAATGGGGGGTCATCAGGAGAAGGTTGGGGGGGATCTTGACCCACTGACCCCACCCAGCCTTGACCCACTGACCCCACCAGATCTGTGGGGCAGCAGAAGGTCAAGGTGGTCGCTGCGGACGGATTATGGCCAGCCTTGACCCCTTGGCCAAGGTGGTCACTCAACATTGACCCCTGGACCCACGCAGCAGGAGAAGGTCAAGGCGGTCACCAAGGACAGGTTGTGGTCAACCTTGACCAACTGACCCACCCAGACCTATGGGTCAAAGTGACCCTTGGAGACCCCTGTGGTCAACCTTGACCCTTGGAGACCCATCCAGACCTATGGGTCACCACATGGTCAAAGTGACCCCTGTGGTCAACCTTGACCTTTGGAGACCCATCCAGACCTATGGGTCACCACATGGTCAAAGTGACCCTTGTGGTCAACCTTGACCTTTGGAGACCTATCCAGATCTATGGGTCACCAGATGGTCAAAGTGACCATCGGAGACCCCTGTGGTCAACCTTGACCTTTGGAGACCTATCCAGACCTATGGGTCACCACATGGTCAAAGTGACCCCTGTGGTCAACCGTGACCAACTGATCCCTCCAGACCTATGGGTCAAAGTGACCATTGGACGCCCCTGTGGTCAGCCTTGACCAACTGATCCCTCCAGACCTATGGGTCAAAGTGACCATTGGACGCCCCTGTGGTCAGCCTTGACCAACTGATCCCTCCAGACCTATGGGTCAAAGTGACCCTTGGACACCCCAGTGGTCAACCTTGACCACAGCAACCCCCAAGTGCCACCAGAACCTCCCAGTGGCCCCACTGTCCACTCCTTGACCACCGAGCCCCCGTGGCCGGAGCAGCTGCCCCCTGGGTGACCCCGCTGACCCCCGGGTGACCCCGCTGACCCCCGGGTGACCCCGCTGCCCCCCGGGCAGGTCGGTGGCCGAGGCGCTGAAGATGGGGACGCCGGTGGAGCCCGAGTACTTCGAGGAGGTGACGCTCTACTTCAGCGACATCGTGGGCTTCACCACCATCTCGGCCATGAGCGAGCCCATCGAGGTGGTGGACCTGCTCAACGACCTCTACACCCTCTTCGACGCCATCATCGGCTCCCACGACGTCTACAAGGTGACCACGGATGGTCATGGGGGTCATGGGTGGTCACCTCAGAACGGTCACTCGGTCATGGGGTCACGGGCGGTCATCCCAGGGATCAACGGTGGTGGCTACAAGGTGACCAGGGCAATGGTGGCAATGGTTGTCACGGTCATGGTGGTCACTCGGTCATGGGGTCATGGGTGGACACCTCAGGATGGGGTTTGGGGTCAATGGTGGTGGCCACGGTCAAGGTGCACCATGGCCATGGTCAGGGTGGCCCCAAGGAGCTGCTCGAGGTGGCTCCATGGCCATGGTCAAGGTGGCTCCATGGAGCTGCTCATGGTGACCTTATGGCCATGGTCAAGGTGGCCCCATGTTGGCCCAATCCCCGACCTTCCCATGGGCCACCAAGCCCCACCGCACGAAGACCCTGGTGACCACCTCAGGTGGCCAGGTGACCGCCTCACGAGCTCTCAGGCGCCGCGGGC
>NW_005055943.1:5019-5276 GCF_000277835.1 Geospiza fortis
AATGGCCACGCCCAACTTGGCCAACGCCCAATGGCCACGCCCCGTGTGTTGGTCAAAGGTTGGGTGATGGCGCCTTGGCCAACGGTCAATGGGTCATGTTGGGTGTGGCCACGCCTTTGGCCACGCCCATTGGTCACACCCATGCAGGCCACGCCCATCTTGGCCAACACTCAATGGCCATACCCCTTCTTGGCCACGCCCAACTTGGCCGACGCTCAACGCGGTCATGCCCCATTGGATCCATTTGGGCCAATCCC
>NW_005055944.1:0-5276 GCF_000277835.1 Geospiza fortis
TTTTTTTTTTTTGTTCCCTGGGCTGACAGGAAGTGTCTACCAGAAAGAGATCACCAATAATGCACTGAATTTTCCAAGAGATCCCAGAAGTCTGTTTAGAATGTCATAGTAAGAAAAACAATTGGGGAGAACATGACAAAGTGCCTTCTGTTTACAGGGATCATAACTTGTAATATACAGGTTCAACACTGAGATAGACCATAGTAAACCTCAAGGATTTCTGCTGCTGCAACTTTGAATGATCCAAGGGCTTGAGACTAACAAGAAGTTATTCTTTTACCCTGAAATATTCATACAAATTGCTACTTATTCTCTTAGCAAGTCTTGCCTTTACAACAGAAGCAACATTCAAAAAAGTCAAGATCCCTTGAGTGAGTAGATAAAAAAGGGCAGAATAATATTTTTGGCCCACTTTTTGTGTCCTGCCTAAATTTCAGACATAATACAATAAAGGCCAGTGATTTACAAGATGTTTTCTTCCTGAGAATATGAGTCAAAGAGAAAGAAAACAAAGTCAATTGGCAGGAAAAAAAATGAAGGAAAATATTTGGATAATTTGTGAGTCACTATGCTGCACCAGCCATTGTGAAAACTCAATCATATACCATACAATTAACAATATTCTCTGTCTAGCCATCAGATAAGCAGATGTAACAGGCTTTCTCTGTCTAGCCATCAAGATAAGCAGATGTAACAGGCTGACCACTTTATTATAACAGGTCTCTTTAGACTAGACTGATTGCAGAAAAAATTATGGAGAATGTTGAAGATGGCATTAAAATATAGATGCTACATATGCTAGCATTTTTCCAATACTTATTCAGGCTGAATATCACATATCTCTTAGTACAGGGGACCCCACAGGCAGCCATAGAAGAGGATTAAGCAGGGTGTCAGAATTTTTCAGATAACACGCAGATAGATCATGGCAATTAATTTTGCCCTATTTTCAGGTCATTTGTGTAATTTTCAGTCTGCCAAAAGTACGCATAAACTGGCTTTCAGAGCCATTATTCACACCCTTGCTGATCAAGAAAGGAACCACATTTTATTATTACACCATATACAGATTCACTCCCTAATAGACCTTGTTTTGGTGCATACACAGCAGACCATTGCTGCTTGCTCCCTGAAGTAGTTCTAACTCTTCCTGATTCTTCATACAATATCTGAGAGTATTAGACTCATGGACTGAACATCACTTTGTGTGCTGAGAAATAAACAAGCAGAACAACTGCTGGAGCAGGACACACTTACTGAGTCATAACCCAGAACAGTACCTTCCTTCTGTACACATTGAAGTCTTTCTTCCTCAGTTTGTGATCTGCAAAATCTGCAAAAACATGAATTTGGAGGTTTTACATATCTCCAAAGGAAATTGAAGGCCTTGAAGATATTTTACTGATCATATAATATATGGTGCTATGTCCTTAGGTCCCTTATAGGTGGAACTTTTGCCTTGCTATCTTACTCTCAGTTACTGAAATACCAGATATGCCAATTTGTGAATGATACTTAAAAAACTCTTACAGTCATTTTGTCCCACGATTTTTTCACAAGAATATCAATTTTGGATGAAGGTCTGACAGAATTCTGCATGCCTCACACCTCTTTTGTTGTTCAAATTATTTTTCATAATGCTCAGTCTTAAATTGTAATGTAGTTTACTCAGCACTTCTTGAAACTGCTACATTTCACACTAGTATCTGTATATAGTAGGTGAACTGATTCCTGCTAGTTTTTTTTAATGAGTACTACCTTTTCCAGTTTTGCAAAATTATAAATTCCTTAGATATTAAAATAATAGCTATAGGGTTCAGCTGCTAAAATATTGTTTTTAAATCTATATTGAATTATGCTCGTGATAAATTAATCTGCATTCTGATCTTGTTTATATGAGTTCATATGTTCACGCCCTTTAGAAAGAGGACATTGTGCACACTTTCAAATGTGTGACGTGTGTGAGAAGGCACAGAAGCCAAGAAACAATGAGGTAAAATGAAGAGAATAGACTTCTTAGCATTGCAAGTACCATCTGTTCTGTAGAAACGCATCCTCTGTGTTGGCATTGCCACAGTGGTATGACATGTGTTATTACTTTTAATCATACTTTGTGCTGAAGAAAAGTCTGGTTACATGACAGATTCAGAGGTTGCAGACTCCCTCAGAGTTAGTGCCTGGAAATCCAAGACTGCTTAGAGTGTTCAATATTTTTGTTCCTGAAATATAATGACCTATGTAAAATTATGCAACTGGGGACCAAGATACTAGGACAAGTATTAATATGAGATGAAGAAAGAAGACAGTATTTACATGAAAAAGATGACATTTTCTTAATATTCTGGAAAACTGTATGCTAAGGAATTTGTCATCATTTTCCTAGGGTAACGTTGTGGACTATAACAGGATAATAGTAGACACAAAAAATGATGGAAGGATTTCTGTCCTGACTCAGACTTTCTTGCCTAATTTACTAATTACAACAATGCTTTGTTTATCTAAACAAGGAAACAGTTCAAAGCCACTATGTAAACCAGTCCTTATTGAGACATCTGTTGTGAGGTCCTCGCATATGTAAGGAGGAAAAACTTACAGACCTAAACAATAGGTTTTTATGCATCATAATAACTTTGTTTATATAATTCACAAAAACACACATCTAATTCTGGTCTATTCTTAGCCACTGTCAGCTAATGTAGATGCAAGATGTTGTCCTTATGCATTCAATAGAGACACAATACTAATATGGATTGTCTTTTTTTCAGTTGTTGAAGTATTAATAACCACCAGTCCTGGAATCACACATCCTAGTTCTGTTTGCACTGACAACCAAATGATGTCATATTTCTCTCTTGATTAGACCTCATTTTTATGTCATCAGTGACAATGACCTTTCAAGCACAGACATGCGGAGATATCTAACTTGAGCCTATGTGTTGTCAGGAGACTGTTACTAATATCTGGATCCCAGGATTTTCTGAAATGAGAAACAGCCTTTTGGTCTTGTGTTATATTCAAACAGCATGGCATCCAACTCATGTTATACAGTTATGATGCCCAAAACTACAGAAGCTTGGCAATTCACTTAGGAGCTCAAGTACTTTTTGAATGAAAATTAAACACCAGAGAACTGTTTCATTAGATAAAATATTTCAATCAGTGCTGTTTTGAATATATTCCCAAAATATCTTTTCCATGACTATTTTTCCACATAATATTTGTGTGGTAAAATATTTCAATTTAAATGTTTATTTTTTAACATTCTAATTTGACTTGTCAAATTCTTCTCAGTAGATGCCCAAGCTGTAATTTTTTTAATTCTTCAGTACCCATTAGTATTCTATACCATGTAGAATTAATCATAACATACAATGTTATTTTTATAATATTGATTGAATGTGATTAATTAAAGAAAATTAGATCTTGTAAATCTTTGTAATCATTTTTAGTTGTTACTAGAATAAGCTAATAAAAGTGTACTCAGAATATATGGTTTCAGAGACTTCATGAATCACCTGTGAAAGGACATTGCTGATTAGCATTTGCGTTTAGGATCTTGTCTTGCGCATTATTAAATTTGAAAAAAATTATTTTGTAATATATTCATGTATTGTCTTCTAGCTGAGCCTTCAAAGCAGTGGCTATGTTGTAGTTTGCATATTAGAGCAGATGTAAATTAACTCCTACCACTAAAAAAGCTACATAAAATGTGCAAATCAAAACATGTTCATCACAATTGCTTAATATAACTGCAGATAAAACATTAAACATTAAACACACATTTCTTTGGGAAATAAACAACATCTTGCATTCTTTTAATTCTGTGTTTGTAATTCCCTTTGAAATCCCTGGAATTTTTACCCTGAAGAAAATAAGAAGTGATAATACACTATTATTTATAGGATTAGTCACATCATTCTAGTCTTTGGGAGACATAAGAGGGAAGAACTAAAATGTCCTGATTGCTAAACTCCAAATACACTGATTTCTTGTACTTAGATTTCTCCAGGACTAACAACTAATATAGCAATTTGCATATCTATTAATATGTTATGCAGGATGTTATGTGACAGTTTTGAGAAAAAACATAGGCCATGCCCTCCACTTCAATACTATCTTTAAATCCAAACTGAACAGAAAATGTGAAGTTCAACTTAAGATAAGCCTTTCTAAACACATAGATATTCAACTGATTCAGGATCCCTCCCATTTTGTTGTCTGGTTTTCAAATAAGTTCTTACGAGGCTTAGTAGCTGCAGCTGAAATTTTCTGGAAAATATGTTCAATTTTTCTACAGACATAGTGAACATTTCTGAACATTTTTGATGGTGGTTAAATCACTGAACTTTAATCAGTGATATATTTTGTGTTTGAGTAAGTTGCCTTTTGACTAGTTGTAGAAATCTATGCTTTTGGAGGTTACAGAACCAGGCTCTAGAATTCCTTCTTCCTCAGGCACAATTTATGTATTGCTTTACTCCAAAGCGTGATTCCAATTTGTTCTTTGGGTGGCAGAAAAATAATCTCTCTTAAAACTAACAGATTTCCCAGTTTATGCCCCCATAATCTACTGATTAAGAGACAAAGCCCAGGAAATAGGAAATTCTGATGCATAATTACTGAAAAAAGATTCACAGACTTTGATTCTTACTCAAAATAAATGGCTGCTGATGGTGGTATTAGAATCTGCAGATACTGGCACTGGGAAATAGGACCTCTCGTTTCTCATGGTGGCTTAATACTTTGTCAGAAAGCAGGCACTCAGTTAAACAATCCATACCTCTACATTTTCACTTGCTCCTTTAGCTGAACAGTTTGCACAGAGTGCAATATCAGATGTCCAGCTTGACCTGCAACCTTCTCTGAAATCAGGCCACCCCATTACGGCCAGAGCTTTGATGCAATCCTCACAGGCTTTCCCAAAATGAATGCATTACAATTATTCAGTCCAGAGGCTGCACATATCCCTGTGCTGTGTTTCCTCCAGCAGTGCTTGAAAATGTGCTATTATTGAAAGAGTTAAAAAAAATCCCCTTGGAAAAGCTAATTATTGCATGCAGATACTTCTTTGTGTGATCAAGGAGGGGACAATTTAATAGGCTCTGTAATACAACCAAGAACAAAATTGCTTTAAAGGAAGTCTCTTGTTGAGTGACAACTCTGTTGCCTGAGCCAATTAGGTCCCAATAAAGAGTGTTGAATTGGCTCCTGCTTTCTCATTAATTATGTTCTGTCACAGACATGGGGCTTGATTTAGCAATTTTGTATTACATTAA
>NW_005055945.1:0-5271 GCF_000277835.1 Geospiza fortis
TTTCTTTCTTTCTCTCTGGGTTTCAGATATCCCGTGAACATGCCTCACATGAGAAATCTCAGTTCTTTTGCAGGTGCAGGTCTCTTGATAAAGGCTCTGGCACTGTTACTTTGCCATGAGTGAACTTGCATTCCTGGTTTATACATGGTAATGCAGAGCTGATGACACCTCTTGGACTTGTTCCTCTTTCCTTGCAGGATTTAAAAATTACTTCTCAGTCACTTGGGTAATCCATGAATGGATTAGGATTTTGTTCATTTTCTCCTTTGCAAACACAGAGGCTGTCCTAATCTTAGAGTAGCTCAGGGTAGCTGCAGGTGAAGGGAGAGCTGTCTGTGCTGCTGCTGTCTGTCCTTGGCTGAGGCAGGAAACTCCCACTCTGGCTGTGCCACTGGCAATTGCCCACAAGAGCAACAGCAGAGCCTGGGTGTGCTCTTACAGCCTGATGATTTAGGACTCTTTTCTCTGCCCCTTGATCTCTGTCCTAACACCCTGGAGTAAAGGAAACCCCATCAATGCAGTGTAGCTGCAGGGACATCACGCAGGAGCAAGGCACACGCCTGCCCTGGTGGCTGCCCTTACGCTGTGCTGCCCATACAGGAGTGCAAAGTGCAGCTCCCCCAGCTCCTGTGTTGCTGAGGTACTCCTGGTGTGGCTGTGATCCCTGAGAGGTTTCCTGGGACTGCTTTTACTGATGCAGATCCTAATGATAATCTCATCTTTTTATCCAAAAAGGGGAGGAGGGAACAGTTCCCAATGGTCAGTGCAGGGAAGGGGGAATTTTATGTCAGCTCCCCTGGGAGCTGTGTTTGCTCATAGGTGTTTTTTTTAGATCTCCCAGCCGCACTGGAGTCTAGAACTGACCTGACCTTTGCAGACTATGGCAGGGTGTAACCTAGATGTCAGCTCCAGGGATGCTGCTCATGACTAGAGAGGTGGGAATAAAGTAGCAGTGATACCAAGCTGGAGCTTGTGCTGCTATTTGGAAATGATGTGATAAGATACAAAAGGCAGGCACTGTTTGTTTACTAGGAGGGGAGCCCAAAAAAACCATGGGGATAGAGCAAGAGGTAAGCTAGCATAGGGACATCAGCTCACCACCCTTTCCTTCCTTTTTCTCCTCCTCCCTCCCCCAGCTGAATGACATCTCATGTTGTAATTGCACAGGGGAGAGGGAGAAATGGAAAAGTGCATCCAGGAGAACCCAGGAACATCTACATGCCAAGGAATGAGAGCTGCAATAGACAGTGTTTGTGAATGGTGTGAAAACATTTGGATTTCAGCTGAGTGTTTGGGGCACAGGATGAGCTCAATTTCAGTGAATTATTTGTTGTCTGTACCTGTGGATTCCTTCTAATGTTGAGGTAGTTGGAATATGGGTTAATGAGTTGATAAGACTCCAACAGCATTTGGTTTCTTTGTGTTAGCAGTAAACAGACATGGCTCTTCTCATTCTGCCTGTGTTGTATCTTGGTTTGAAGAGGTACTGTGGTACTCTTGTGTGTGGAGTGACTTGTGAGGGAAATGGAGTGCCCAGATATGGCCAACAATTTAAGGAAGGGAAGTTGCTCACCTCCGTGGGCAGCCTCTCTTCTGATACCTCTTCTGTTTTTTTCTCCTTTGAAAGTTTAATCAAGGAACAATCATTTGCCTTGGTAGCAAGAGGAAACTGAAGGATGTTTTTCTTTCTTTTTTTTTAGGTACTGAAATTTACTCCATTCAAAAGTTATTCAGTAAGGCTAGGAAAGGAAATGCAAGTTCTTGCTTTTCCTAGACAGCAGTAAATTAACAATAGAATTATTTCAGCTTCAGGAAAGAGGAATGTACTTCATCCCACACTTCCTGAGGGAGTTCATAACTTTTCTGCTGAAGGTGGGCAGTAGCAGCATAGTTCTTTTGCTGGAGACAAAAACTTGGTTGCTCTGATAGAGATCAACTGTTCTGAACCTGTCGTTTTGCAATAGGCAACATGAGATGCTGCCTTTCATTTTTGAGAAGGGACACTGAAGAAAGCTATGGAAATTGTGAGGAAAACCTTGTTACTACATTCCTGTCTCTCTCAGCCTGTCATCTCTTTCTTCCCAGATCTTTATCCTTGTTATATGTTAACCTTTTTCATTCTTTCTCCACAGAGTCTTTGAGATATGATCTTTTATGTCTAGCCACATGGTTAAAACTAGTCTAGTGTCTGGATTTCTTCTTGACATTCAACTGTTCAAAACAATGACCATTTTTGCTGAAAGTCAGTCATATGTGGGGTTATACAGCTACAGACATAAACTAATTTTCTACTGTTACCTGGAGTGAAATGCTGTGGAGCACTTGACACGTAGTCCCAGTTGGTGATGCTGCTTGCTTTGAGGCATTCAGCAAAGCCTTGTTGTGGCCTTTCTTTGCTTTGTTAGTGCTGAAGGAGGAGTGGCAGATGGATGTTTTGCAGCCATCATGGAGAAGGGTCCCATAGATATCTCTGCTGCTGCCTCATCTTCTGCCTTCACAGAAGTTCATAATGTTCTCACCTGCCATGAGCTGACTTACCCAGAGCAGCTTGGCAGTGGAATCAACAGGCCCCTGCTTATCTGCCTTGGGTGGTTTTGCCTTTTTGCTGTGTTCTCTTCTTGCCTGGGATCCACTTGTCCAGCAGTCATCTCATCCCTTGAGGTGGAATCTCTCTGTGCAAGAGATGTGCTTTCTTGTTCTGCTCCTATGTAGAATATGACATTGTGGAGTTCTGGTTTAGACTGATGATCTCAAATGTTATTGTAGGATACAAAGCAAAGGTAAAACCTTGATGCTTTCTCTTCTCTAATCTCAGTCCAGGAATATTTGTCTTACCTTGTGGGTCTTTTGTTGTGTTTGCCTGCATTAGGATTCCAGTTGCACAGCTTAATTAAAATCTGGGAAATAGCCCATTTACAGAATGAACTTCCTCTTTGGCCAGCAGGAAAATTGTTCTGTGTTGCTGCTCTCTGCCCTGCTGTTTGGAAATAATTCCTCTGAAAATGCAGTGTGTTGAAGTGAGGCAAGGCTTGCTGGGGGCTGATGTGCTTGAGGGAAGAGGACATTGTAGTGCATTGAAGGCTTCTAATAAAACTCTTTCAAGCTTTACTTTATATCTCTCATTTTCATGGATGTAAGATGCTTTGGAATGAACTTTGGTTGCATGTCTGATGAAGTCTTAGGATATAATCTTCCAGTCTTCTAAGCAACTTCTGAACTGAAGTGACAATGGATAGCATAACTTTTACAATGACCTCCCTTTAGATTACTGAGATCTCTTTACTCTGAGTCTGTGGGGAGAACTCTCACTGGAAGTGTAGGCAGAACAGCAGCATTTTTGTGGGATCATATCTCTGCTATACAAATAAAAGTGCTTGTGGCTGTGTGAGTCCTATCTAATATTTCTATCTCTTTATGAGCCTGATGGAACTGCCCTGGTTGAACAAAATGGTTGGGAGCCCCTTTTTGCCTTCCTCTTGGTATTTCTAAATATGTTGTGTAGACTTACACAACTGTTAAAAAGTCTTGTTGTGTTTGGTGTAAAGGACAATATCAAATCTGCTTTGTTTTGTGAGATGCTGCAGCTTGTAGGGATTTGCACCATTTAACACTCATGTTTTTCAGGGTTCATTAAAGAATTGAGTCTAAAGGCAAGCAGAAGGCAAATGTGATTCTAACCCAGTTGAAGAGCACAAACACAATTGATATCCATCAGTGATTCCCATGGGATAGGTTATTCTGGATCTTGTGTTGAGCAGTGTCTTCCAGCACTTCCAACAGCATGGTTATGTGACTGAAGGAATGAAGGAGAGGACAGGAGACTTTCTCCTCTCCTCTGTGGTGATGTGCACAGAAATGAGGAATGAGGGTAGGTGTTTGTTTGGGAATCATGCTTTAAACAGTTAAATCTAGCAATGTTTCACTAGTTTGGTTTTTTTTATTGGGTTGTTTTGTTTTGTGGCAGAAAGTAATTTCTTTGATAGCAGTCTGTGTACATGGTGTATGGTACTCCATCTGGTATAAACAGAGTTCTGCTTCTGCTCCATTTGAGGAAGTCTAATACGGTTTTTCTGTGTCTGGAAGGGTAAACAGCTTTGGAGAATGCACCGTGCTTTTGATGATTCACTTTGCTGCACTAAATCACTAATTCATTAATTAGGCAAGGTTCCCATTCAGAGCTCTCTAGAGCTGTGCCTCTTGCTGTGCTGATTGTAAAGGAAGACTGGTTTGGAGTTAGCCTTTGTGTCTGGTTTCCCTGGTGAGCCTGGGAAAGCTGGTGCCTCACTCCAGGTACTTCAGGTTTCTTCCAGATTTTGTGTCATTTGCTGCTTATAATCAGAGTCTAAACACACTGTAGACTTCCCAGGGGTAGTAGGGCTGCTTACATATTTTGGTGGCAATAGCCATGAGCCAGCAGGACCAAGGTATGTGTCCAGGACATGCCTCGAGGGCTGGGTTAGCTGTGCACTTTGCTGTGTTCTTTTCTTGGAGAGGAATTGGTTAATGCTAATTTAGAAATGGTATAGTATCAGCTGTGATCTACACCAGCTAAATTGCTTGCAGAGTGTCACTTGAGATGTTTGCTTCCTCCTTAGGAGAATTCTTCTGCTAATGTGCCCTTTTCTGGACCGTTGTCTAGATGGCTCATCAGTCTGGAGTGGCTCGGTTTTAGTGCCATGTGCTCTCTGGAGAGTTTATTTCTAAATAGTTACTGAAGCAACAGTCTTCTAAAATGCTGCAGTGTTAGGGTAGAAGGAATTAAAATGTTTAGTGTTCCTCTGAAAGTCTAAATTGAAAAAAATACATTTGTATCTTCCCTTCTCTAAGGCTGGTTGAAACTGTGTTAACGACAACTTGTTTACTTTGTATTTTTCTTCATCAGACCTCCTCCAGTTTAAATTGTGTGTGTTCCCAAAATGAAACATTGCCAAAACCAAATGTTTTACTGCAGGGGCTGCTGTGCACTGTCCTTCATTCTCTGCTATAAAAAGATTACTTGTTTTCACCTGTGGTGAATTCTGCCATCTTAAGGTGAGCTTCATCTTGAGATAGTCACCTTGGAACTGTAGCTCCCATGGAGCAGTAAGGTACTATTACACAAGAAAAATAAATTTACTTTTTGAAAGAGAAGCATTTGTAAGTCTTCCTTCCTTGTGCCAAAAACCTGGGGACTTTACTGTTTACCCTCTGCCAAAAAAATTCAAAGAAAATGTTTTTCCAGAGGTCAGATTTCCTTATCACATTGTACTCCTCTACTTTATATGATTTTTT
>NW_005055946.1:0-5269 GCF_000277835.1 Geospiza fortis
TCTGGACACCACACACACACACACGCGCGCGCGTGTGCGCGAGTCTACTCAAACCCACCCTCAGGGTCACTAGCAGTCGCTCTACCGGTCAGTGAACTCTCCTAGTCGCTCTATCAACTGGGCTCACAGGCTGAGCACTCAGACTTCTCTGAGTGACTTATTCAGCTGTCCTATCTCTCTTTTCTCCTGGGTGTCCCTCAATACATACCGTATCCTCTGCACACCAGCAGGTCTTTGTCTCCGCAGGAGGCAAGCTGAGACGAGTGGAGCTCCTCCAGGAAAATCCTGGGGTGCGCCTAGGAGGGAGATGAGGACTTCAGCCGGTGATCCGGGACCTACTTGTGGAGGGGACCTCAGAAACATGTATGTTGTTTTGCGGAAGCAAAAAAACTCCACAACTTTGTGAAAGTTGTAAAGTTGGTATGTTTATTACAGTGCCGGACGCATGTGGAGATTACTCTCCTTAAAAGACATGCATACTTCTGGGAACTTCAGGTCCTTTTTTATCCCCCTCTCAAATACATATGCATACAATTTCACAATAGGTTCATACATATTCATTTTTACAAATTTTGTGTGACATTTGCTGCTAGTTCTTCTTTATCAGAAAGAATTCTTAGGTCAGGTTGACTTGCTCTCACAGCAGTCTCTCTGTCTCTCTCTATCACTCTCTCTCTCTCCCCCTTTATCTGTCTTTCGCTGAAGCAGTTTCTCTGAGCCTAGGCTTTTGCAGTCAGGCTACATAGCTATGTTTTCTAACCACAGACTCAAAGATGTACATTTCACTTAAATCAAAATAGATTTCTACTCTGGAGAATTTCTACTCTGTCTCAGATGTGGTTCTGTTGAAGTAGTGATTCTGTAGAAGGCTGTAGTTTTCCTCTGAAGGTCCAGTGGTCGTGTAGATGGGCCTTGTCTTCCTCTGGGAATCCAGTGGAGAAGACAGCTGCTCCTCTGGGAATCCAGTGGGAAAAGGCTGCCTATGGTCTTCAAATCTTTGATTATATCCAGAATGCTTGGCTCCTCCCTCTGGGCAGAGCTTCTCCAATGGGATGATGTAGTTTTATCAGTCATGCAGTGAGATTCAATGGCCCATTAACAGAAGATATCTCCCAGGAGGGAGGATTGTTTGTGGAAGAGTGTCTTGGTTTGGAAAGACAGGAGTCTGCTAAGGAAGGCAGGAGCCTCCCCTGAAATTGAGAATGTAAACCCTCCCCACCCCTCCGAATTGCTATAATTTTAAATTAAGGGGCTCTCAGGCAAAGATATGGGAGCAGGAAATAACAGTTCTTTAATAGGGAAGAAATAAAAAGAATAAAATAAACAATGCAGTCCACTGGAACAACACTGACATTCAGAATCTTGGAGTATATGGGGTAGCAGTGCTTGGCTCCTCCCTCTGGGCGGAGCATCTCACAATGGGATGTTATAGTTCTTATCAGTCATGCACTGATATTCAATAGTCTGTTATCAGCAGAGGTCCCCTCCCGAGGAAGGTGTGAATGTGGTCATTCAAAGAGAGAGATAAGGCAAACTGCTCACTTGACAAGGTAATCAGCCATACAGATGGTAATGGAAAACATCTTACATGCAATCTTCAACAAAGAGATAAAGAGAAAATTGCAATTAACAGAAGATAACCGCCCCACAGATAGGAATAGAATACACACACCCATTTCCAACCTAAGACAATGAATCATCTCATGGATGGGAGTTTCGGAGTCCTGGTTAGCGCAGTATTCTCAATGGTGCACTGTTGTGTTAGCTAATCAGTGCTTGCTGTTCTTCTACCCTCAGCAGTCCCACAGCAGAAGGGTCCTCTGAGAGATTGGGCAAGGTATTCATCTGTCTAATTTCCTCTGTCTCCACAGCAGCTATCCCAAAAGTCCAGCAATGCCCTTTTGGGTGCCTGAAATACCCTCTCCTGAGGTAAACTATGCCAAGGATACATGAGGCCTGTGGGCCAGTGACAATGGGGTGTTTTTGCCATCTGTTCCTAGCCAGGCTCAGTTCAGCTTCCAGTACAGCCAGCTGTTGGGATCCCCCTGTCACCCCAGAAATAGAGATGGATTCTGCCTCACTATATCTCAATGGCATCAAGATACATTGTGCACAGGTGTGAACTAAAGCCTTGTACTACTGTGGGTCTTATGCGCCAGGACATTGGATCCACACAGTCTAGTAGATCCAACTGTCACTTTCCTCCACCTGGGTGGAGGCAGGGCCCTTCCAGTTCTGGTCATGGTACTTGTTGCTCTCTTGTAAGTATGACCTGGAGGTCCCTTCAAGAGGATAGGAAATAACATCAGTCCTATATTCTGTCTGAGGACCTGCCCACTGGAAACTTGTCAGGGTAACAAGTGTTGCTGTAAGGAAAGAGCTAAACAGAGAGAAACAGCAGCAGCATCTGCAGCAGTGTCTCTCTGGACAGCGTGTACCCGAGACAGAACTGGACGAATGAGTTTCTACTTCAACATAGAACTGTACACTCTTTGTGCTCTGCTAATCAAGGCTTTGGAGACAACAATAGAAGATATCAAGAAGACAGATTTATTGTATAACTGTGATTAAGCCTGTAAGCTGTAACCAAAAAAAAGCTCTTAGGAGTAAAGATATATATACTGAGTGCTTCCGAATAAATCTCAGATTCACTTTGTCTGCTGATTTGTCTCTGTCACTGTTGGGACAGTCACAACATACAAAAGAACACTACAATTTCAGGAGGCTTCTCTCTGTTTATTATAACAGCATGCTGTCTTTTATACATTCCCAACAAAGTTTATACTTATTCATTGGTTACCATAAATCAACACAGTGTTCATTGGTACAGAGCAGTCTCCACCACTGTTTTCAACTAACATCCAACTGCAGGTTTCTTTTGTTTACCTTTTTCGTCTTCTTGGTTTCCATGTCAAGGACCTTGGCAGAATTCCTTTCAGGGGTAAACATGACTCTTATCAGCTGCTTCTTCAACTAACTCTTCCTAGATCAAAGACCAGCTGTCAGCCCCTTCCACAATTCTCCCTTTTTGTATTTAAGCCACAAACACAGCTGCTAAGGATTTTTGCAGAGCCCTTTGCAAAAAATCTGAGCAGACGGGGGACACACAAAGCAACGATTCCTACCACGAGCGAAATTAACAGTCCACCTTCCAACAATACCCCTAAGCCATTCAGCGATACCTCAACTGGCAAGGAAACCACTCAACCATTCCCATCCTTCATCCACCTGCAAATGACCACCTCCCTCCTTCAAATCTAAAATGCTCCTGTGAACTGACCCATTGTGATCTGACAAACCCATACAACACATGCCCTCAGAATCCTAACATCCAGAACCATACACCAACAGTAAAGAATACACCAACAAGGCACATAGAAAATGGATTTTCAGATACTATTACAGACCTTGCAGTCCCTTAATGACACATTTATGGCAGAATGATACCTTCACTTTTAGTTAAATAAATTTTCCTCTACACATAGTTACATTTTTGTGGCTAAGAGACCAAGTCATCTGTCCAGTCACCAATTAGAACTGAGTAGCATCCACTTAACTTTACAACTGGCTTCTGCTATCATAATGGGGAACTAACCTAGTTGTTTAAGCTGTGAAGTTTTAGCTACTAATTCAACACCCTTATGTAAAAGCAACACCTCTCCCCTAGGTACATTAAGTTCATCAATTTTGGGCCAAAAGTGCTATGTAAAGGGAGATGGTACAAGACACATTACTCAGTGCTGCCAACTTCTCTGTAGAGAAGTGCAAAGAACTAAAGGTACCATCCATCAATTTAAATTTGGGTTTTCAGCATGAGTCGATATCCCCATTTGATTTGCCCTGAATTATCATCTTCACAACATATTCTTTGAGGGTCCACGCTCCAATCCACTTGGTCATCAGTATTACCCACACATTCTGCTTCAGTTGTGGGACCATATATCCTGTTCCTTCCAGTGTACTCCAAGTAAGGTTTAACACAATAAGCAGAAACCCAACCAGGGCCATTCTCTGTCAAAACACAAACATATCCTCTTCCCCAAGTTATAAATTCCACTGGACCAGCCCACACTCCAGTAAGTAAATCCTTATCCCATACCTTAATGTTTCTGTGAAAGTTTGGTTGTTTAGAATTCAAAGAAGAAAAATGATAAAATAAGGGAGATAATTGTGAATCAGGTAAAGGACATAAAAAGTTTAACACATAAACAGCTTTATCTAATCTCACTTGAGGTGGTTCCTGTTGCATTCCCCCTTTTTGTTTTTGAACCTGATGCTTCAAAACACCATGAGGGCACTCAATAATTGCTTGACCTGTTGGGGTATGGGGAATACCAGTAGAATGGTCAACACCCCAGGCATGGAAAAACGTTTGCAGTTTTTGTGAAACATATGCCGGGCCACTATCTATTTTTATATGTGATGAAACATCTAAAAGAGAAAAGGCATGGCAAAAACGATGAATAGCATTCCGAGCTGTTTCACCTGCAAATGCTGATGCAACCATGGCATGAGAGAAGGTACCAATTGTAACATGAACATACTTTAGGCAGCCAAATTCAGGCATTTTTGTAACATCAGTTTGCCATTCTTGCAAAGGGAGTAAACCTCGAGGGTTGGTACCATAATATTGTGAAGTATGAGTCATGTGACAATCAGGACAAGAAGAAATAATTTATTTTGCTTCAATGTGTGATAACTTAAATTGTTGCTGAAGCACCTGAGCACTTGATGAAAGAATTGATGAGACAAAACAGCTTGCTGAAGCACACTGGGTACAGTTTTGACTGCAGTAGCAGCCACATGGGAATCCACATCCTTCAACAAAAAATCCAGGTAGCCATGTATGACTACAAATATGCATAATAAAATAGGAATGCTTTCAATTGCAAATAACAGTCCATAATTTCAGCAACATGACAAATAATGGTTTTTCCCTTATATTATATAACACAGCTTGATCTAAATGTTTAACTAAATTAGCAACATAAACAGAATCAGTAACTGTATTTACAGGGTTAGGAAATAAAGGCCAAAAGTACAGCACAAAGTTCAACCAGCTGAGGAGACCCTTGTTGAATCATCACTTCATATTCCCAACGATCATCCTTTTTCCAGGCCACAGCTGCTTTGCCAGTTTTTCCTGATTCATCTGTAAAAACTGTTGCACCTTCCAGTGGAACAGGAGAACAAATTTGTTTCCCCTGAAAAGGAATATCCCTAGTCAAAGTCAAAATAGGACGAGAAGGTAAATTATATGTTATCTGGC
>NW_005055947.1:0-1070 GCF_000277835.1 Geospiza fortis
GTCCCAGCCCCATTTTTGGGGTCCCTGGCCCCGGTTTTGGGGTTCCTGGCCCCTTTTCTCCCCATTCCAAGCTGACCTGCGAGTGCTCCCCATGGGGCTGGGCGTTCTGGGGCAGTTTTGGGGAATTTTTGGGAGTTCTGAGGCGGGTTCTGGGGTTTTTTTGGGGTCCTGAATCAGAATTTTGGGGTCCAAGCCCCATTTTTGGGATCCCTAACCCTGTTTTCCCCATTTCCAGCTGCCCTGTGAGTGCTACGCGCTGGGCTGAGGTTTCTGGGGAAGTTTTGGGGGATTTTGGGGCAGTTTTTGGGCATTCTGGGCGTTTCCTGGGCACTTTCTAGGGGTTTTTTGGGGTCCTGAATCAGAATTTTGGGGTCCAAGCCCCATTTTTGGGATCCCTAACCCTGTTTTCCCCATTTCCAGCTGGCATGTGAGTGCTGTGCGCTGGGACAATGTTTCTGGGGCAGTTCTGGGGCACTTTTGGGGGATTTTGGGGCAGTTCCTGGGGGTTTTTTGGGGTCCTGGATCAGAATTTTGGGGTCCCAGCCCCATTTTTGGGGTCCCTGACTCCATTTTTGGGGTCCCAGGCCCGGTTTTGGGGTCCCTGAGCCCGTTTCTCCCCGTCCCCAGCTGGTGTGCGAGTGCTACGCGCTGCTGCCGGCGCCGGGCTGGGGCAGTTCTGGGGCAGTTTTTGGGGATTTTGGGGCAGTTCCTGGGGGGTTTTTGAGGGTCCTGGATCAGAATTTTGGTGTCCCAGCCCCATTTTTGGGGTCCTTAACCCCATTTTTCCCCATTTCCAGCTGGCCTGTGAGTGCTACGCGCTGCTGCCGCCGCCGGGCTGGGGCAGTTCTGGGGCAGTTCTGGGGCAGTTCTGGGGAATTTTGGGGCAGTTCCTGGGGGTTTTTTGGGGTCCTGAATCAGAATTTTGGTGTTTCGGGGTCGTTTCTGGGGTCCCTGACCCCGTTTTTGCCCATTTCCAGCTGGCGTGCGAGTGCTACGCGCTGCTGCCGGCGCTGGGCCGCGGTTTCTCGCAGGGGCTGCGGCACACCGAGTGCTGGCAGGAGCAGGCGGAC
>NW_005055947.1:1939-2723 GCF_000277835.1 Geospiza fortis
ATTTGGGGGGGTTTGGGGGGGATTTGGGCTTCTTTAGGGTTGTTAAAAGGAGACGAGGCTTTTGGGTTAATTTTTGGGTTCATTTGGGGGGATTTTGGGGTTATTTGGGGGGAATTTGGGGTGTTTTAAGGGTCTTACAGGGTTGCTGAAAGGAACTGAGGATTTTGGGGTGAATTTTGGGGACATCTGGGGAGGTTTTGGGGTCCTGTGGGGCTGTTGAAGGGAGCTGAGGATTTTGGGGTGAATTTGGGGTTTTTTGGCTCCCAGATCCGCTCCCGTACGAGGGTCCCGGGGTGGAGCTGCTGCTGCCCCCGCCCCAGGACGACGCTGGGGGGATCCTGACCCTGCACTCGAGGTTTTCGGGGCTCTGCCGCGTCCTCAAGCTGCTCCTCAGGTACCAAAATCCCCGAAATTCACCCCAAAAATCACCAAAAGCCCAAAATCCCCGTCAAAATCAACTCGGGGACGCCAAAATTCCACTTCACGTGCAGCCAGGAGCCCCCAAAACCCCAAAATCTTCCCCAAAATTCACCCTGGGAGCCCCCAGACCCCTCCCAGTCCCATTCCCAGTCCCTCCCAGTCCATCCCAGTTCAATCCCAGTTTGATCCCAATTCCTCCCAGTCCCTCGCAGTTCCATCCCAGTCCCTCCCAGTCCATCCCAGTCCATCCCAGTCCCTCCCAGTTCAATCCCAGTTCCATCCCAGTCCCTCCCAGTTCAATCCCAGTTCAATCCCAGTCCATCCCAGTCCCTCCCAGTCCATCCCAGTCCCTCCCAGATCGGAA
>NW_005055947.1:2785-2912 GCF_000277835.1 Geospiza fortis
GCCCCCCCCAGTCCCTCCCAGTCCATCCCAGTCCCTCCCAGTTCAATCCCAGTTCAATCCCAGTCCCTCCCAGTTTATCCCAGTCCATCCCAGTCCCTCCCAGTCCCTCCCAGTCCATCCCAGTTCA
>NW_005055947.1:4121-5240 GCF_000277835.1 Geospiza fortis
CTCCAAAAAACCCCAAAATCATCCCCAAAAAACCCCAAAATCACCCCCAAAAAACCCCAAAATCATCTCCAAAAAACCCCAAAATCATCCCCAAAAAACCCCAAAATCACCCCCAAAAAACCCCAAAATCACCCCAAAAATCAACCAGAAATACCTCTTGAGTGTCACCCCAAAACATCCCAAAATCACCCCAAAAAAACCCCAAAATCATCCCCCAAAAAACCCCAAAATTACCTGAAAATTGCCCCAAAATCAGCCCAAGGAAAACCCCAAAATCGTCCGAAAATCACCTCAAAAATTACCCCAAAATCACCCCAAAAATCAACCAGAAATACCTTACTGGTCTGAACTGGTCCGTACTGGTTTCGCTTGTGTTTATTTCTCATGGTTTAAACCGGTTTGTTCCAATTTAAACCGGTTTGTTCCAATTTCAATTGGTTTATTTCAACCTAAACCGGTTTATTTCAACTTAAATGAATTTATTATGGTTTATACTGGTCTGAACTGGTCCTTACTGGTCTGAACTGGTTCTTACTGGTTTCCCTTATTTATCATCGTTTAAACCGGTTTGTTCCAATTTAAACCGGTTTGTTCCAATTTCAATTGGTTTATTTCAACCTAAACCGGTTTATTTCAACTTAAATGAATTTATTATGGTTTATACTGGTCTGAACTGGTCCTTACTGGTCTGAGCTGGTCTTTACTGGTTTATCTTGTTTTAATTTATCTCAATTTACACTGGTTTGTCCCAGTTCAAACCGGTTTATTGCAATTTGAACCAGTTTGTTTCAACTTAAATGAATTTATTATGGTTTATACGGGTCTGAACTGGTCTTTACTGGTTTCCCTCGTGTTTATTTCTCATGGTTTAAACCGGTTTATTCCAATTTAAACCAGTTTATTATGGTCCATACTGGGTTATACTGGTCCATACCGGTCTGTACTGGTTTATACTGGTCCATACTGGTCCGTACTGGTTTATACTGGTCCATACTGGTTCTGCAGAGCTGGTTTGGGGAGGGGCCCCTGCGGGGGCTGCTGCTGCCCCAGGTGCACCTGGACGCGCTCGACGTGCTGGGGGCGCTGCTGCTGGCGTGAGCAAACTGGGATGGACTGGGA
>NW_005055948.1:0-5233 GCF_000277835.1 Geospiza fortis
TTACTCAGTCCTGCATATGTTCTGCCTTATGCTACCAAGATGCAATTAGGTTGAGGTGAAGCCAAGGCATGATTTTGTATCCATCTGATTCTGCTTCTTGCCATTCACCTGAGCAGGGTGGGGATTTGCTCTGTCCTTTCTCTTTATCTGCTGCACACAATGTAGGTGCTGCTACAGGAAAAAACACAAATCTTTTTAGTCATGTGCAGCCTCCCATGTATTTGGGTCTTACTGTACTACAGGTTTATCCCCTCCACACGTACCTTTGGTTTTATCAGGCTCTCAGGAGGAGGTTTATCTTAAGCTTGGTGTGAAGTGGAGGTCTAAATTCTGAGCTGTCTCTAAATCAATTCACTCCTCCCTGGTAGGAAGAGTGCAATTCATGCCTGGAGTGGAGATAGCAGTCTTTTCAATATCAGCTAAATGTTTTATCCTTATTTATCTTATTTTAATTCAACCGTTCTAAAGTACTTTTCAAAGTAATCAGGTATGACAGTGCTGGGGTTAATTAACAGTTGGTGTGCTGCCAGCAGCTTCCCTGTGATGGTATTGATGATGATACTGATCTTATCTGATATGCTTTGCTAGGAGAAAAAACTGAGAAAGAAGCAAAGCCATTATGATATGAATGTATAAGGACAGTAGGTGTCCTTCCTGCCGTTTTATGGAAGTGTCTGAAGGATTTCCTCTGTGAGAGAACAGAAGCTCAGCCTAACCCTTATCTGTATTACACCACAAAAATCTATCTTCAAATGACATCAAGCACTTGTCTTAAAACCACAAAGCAGAGTATAGAGAAGTGCCTGAAAACTGCCCTTGCTGATGGTGCTGAAGTAGCGTCATGCATGTGATTTTGAAGGTCAGCTGATGTGTGTAGACACGAGTAGCTCCTATCCATGGGCTATGAACTTGCCATGATTTAAGTTTCCAAGTGTCAGCTACACACACATACAAACACTGAGACATACCAAGGCCTTTGTTTTGTGAATCTGGGAATTTTGCAATGTGTTTTTGAGCTGCAGCTGTCTGAGAGGCACTTTTTGCTTTTGCAGTGTAAGGCATTGTTTGTTTTTGCTTGACTGCCACAAATGAAATAGAAAATATGATGCCAATAAATCCTCTAAGAAATTTAAAAATGAACAGCAGAGAAGTCTCAGAGAAATACATCACTGTGATAAATGCTTGTCATGCCTTTGGGAGAGACAGGAAAAACTAAAATCCCACAGGTGATATTGGAGGAAACCAGATGGCCCAGTTAAGACCATGCTTTTAAAACCAGTGGTGATTAGATTTGCCAAAAGATTACTGTAAACTCATATTTCTTTACCAGTGCTCAAAGTCCCTCTCCAATATTGTCCAGCAAGCAGTCTGAAAATCCACACATTTTTACAGAGTCTATAAGTACTGATGGGTTCTCACGTAGTCATCAATCAAATTTGTGTACTGGGCTCTGTGTGTTTTCAGAACCAGGTGAAGGAAAAGTCCCATCAGACTCCTGCAGAATTGTCGTTTGGGAGAACTCTGAGAATGAAAAGTCAGTGTAAAAAGGCAGGTGAATACACAAGATGTTAACCTGGCAAAACTTGTCATCATTTTCAGGCACAGACTAGTGGTTATTGTTTAAGAGTATGGTAAAAATTATTATCAATCTGATTTTGCTCCTCAAGATTGCAGTAAAATGATTTATGTGGTTTGCAGTTTGGAAAGTAAATAACTTATTTTATATGCTTTATAACTTCTTTTTCTTTTAAAATCCAGTAGTGGTAAAGCTGTAATTGAGAAACATTGATTGAGTTAGAACATGAGGAAAATGGGTAAAAAAATACTTCATTCAAAAAGTAAGGCAGAAAAATTTTGGGAGCTCTGCTGTCTCTGCAGATACACTCTTTAAATCTGCCAAAACCCATTCTGTGTCGTTCCTCTCACTTTGCAAGATACGGTGAAAATCTGGCAGGTAAGGATTCCAAATTTCTCCCAGTGAGGTGACTCCCTAAATTGTCAGTGATGCTGGGGATGCAGTTAGGCTGATTACCTCTATCAGCCTCCTGGCTCCTGCCATCCAGCCCTGTGAGAGCACTTAGATAGCCCTGGATCTCTCTCTCCCAGCCGAGATTTATTCTTTTTGCTGAGTTGGTGTTGCTCAGGTACTGCTCAGATATTGTGCAAGTTCTTGGTGTGCTCTAAGGGGATCCAAGGTGTGGGTAGGTGTTGAACTGGCTGATGGGTATGGGAAGGCTCAGCACCCTTCATGGGTTAGCATTGCATGGAACAGCCCCTTCAAACAGGAGTGCTGTGCACCATGTAATTGGTCTTTGAGAAAGTATTATCAAGATATTTAATGCACCAATTAAAAATAGGAAAATAGAAAGTATTTATAAGAGCTACAGAATTACCTTTAAATCACTGTAATGATGTTTTTTTCTTACTATATGAGTGATAATGCCTGACCACAGGTCAATGCCTCTGTTCTGTTCCCAGTGATTTTGTTGCCAGCAGTGATCCAGGTAGCTGATGATCTCTATTAGAGAGTTCTTTGATGTTATGGAGACCTTCACCCCTGTGCTCTTTGTTAAAAAAAATAAAGGGAAAAAACCCATAGCTGGTGATGGTTTGTGCTTCAGTATTTCCATAGGTACCTGCCTGCATGTTTGGGCAGAGTGTGACCTTCCAGAGCTCCTTGGGTTATGCTGTTACTTTGTAGAAATCAGATTTTTCCAGTTCATGTTTCTGTGTTGATAAGTAAAGACTTTCATATTTGTTTGAGCAGAGGATCATTACAAAGAAGAGGTGGGTTTATATGCAGCTATCTCCTTTGTTTAGCTTTTGGTGTTACTGTTCGTATTAACATCTTTTTTGTCTTCCTGAACAGCTCTGTTAACTTTGAGATTTTAGAGAGCTGTGGTGCACTTACATTTTGCTGTGATTTTGCTGGCGCACTTACATTTTGTTGTGGCAAACTAACCAAATAATACAACTTCTTTGAAGCAGTTTCTCAAACTTCATTAGCAAAACAAGCATTCATCTTTGGAGTTGCAAAACTCTGCTGCAAGACCAGTAAAAAAGGAATTTGTTTGATAGTCTCTTGTCGCAAGGGTTTTTTGTTTCTTGGGGGTATTTTCAAGAAAATGTACAAAACCCCTGGCTTGCCTGAAAGCTTAGTCTAGAGAACAAGTGATTAACAGACTAAATAGAACATATCTTGAGTTCACTTGTGCAAGGGTTTGGTACTGGCTTGTTGTATGATTTCTTGGACTCTAAATTTCTTGGAAGCCATTGCACCAAGGATTTTGTTGTTTCCAGGTTTCAGCCATGCAGGGACTCAGAATGCTGCAGGGCAATTTTATGTAGTGATGACCTTGGTGCCAGCATGAACTAGGGGAGGAAAAGAGGAGAGATGAGCAACACCTAAATGAATTAGATTTGAGTAATATTTTTAATATTTTATTTGCACTGGTTTGTTTTGTGGTATTGGTTTAAACCATCTCCATTTAGGTGGAACAAGCTGCATGAAACAAACAAAATCTTGACAATAAGATATATGACATATATAGTTTCAGAAATTTAGTTTAAAATAAATGTGCTTCAGCTTTAAAGGAACCTTTTCTTTTAAAACATCCTTTTCTCTAATTTTCTTGAAGTGTAAGAAAATGAGCTCACTTTTTGCTCAAATGTATGGTACTTTATCAAACTTGTATATAAATTACTTGATTCTTCATACTGCTGATATTCTTACAATTGTTTTAATAGACCATAAAAATGGTAATACTGTGGTAAACCATTAAATGCTTTAGCCCAGCAGTATTCCTGGTTTAATAGTTTTACTCATTTAACACTTACGATTTGTAACCGAGTAAATCTAATTTTAAAGTAGGTTGAGGAAGTTAAACCACCTCTGGGGGATAAATCTACACTCCCTTACCTGGAGGGCAATACTAATTGCTATCCAGACCCAGAACAGGCTCAAATGAAGTCAAGCTCCAAGGATTACTAATGAGTGAGGCTTACATTGTATGAGCTAAAAGTCTTTGAATGCTATTTTTTACTTGAGAAACTGGCTGAACAAAAGTCTGAGAAAATCCATGCAATCAGTAAGACTGCTGGTGCTTTTAAGCATTAGTAATTATCAGCCTTCCTCCTTGGGATGTTAATGATAGTGATTTGACCTTACCCCAGTGTCTCTATCTAAACGTGTAACTTAGCCATCAGTTTGCTTTAAATCAAGCACTAAATCTGTCTGAGAGCCATCTCATACAGATATTAAAGAAGCATCAGGGTCTACTCGGCTTCTTTTGTCAGCTAAATCTCAGACAATTGTGTGAATAAATTAATGGATGAAACTGACCTTTTAAAAGTTATTCTCTAAGTTCTATGTTGGTGTGGACGAGGAGAACATCTCAGTATTTATTTTAGTGCAGGGGAGGTATATTCAGGCACTACTATTAAGCTGCATAATCATATCGGTGGTAAGACAAGAGAGTTGTAATTTTTGTAGAGATCTTTAGCCTTTCTATCAGTTTTCCACCTTACTCATTAATCTTGAGTGAGTCCTTTTATGAGGTTGTCCTGTTATTTTTTTCCTCCTTCCCTTTCATTCCCTTTGTTCTGCTGATATATGGCAATGGAAGCATCAAGGTTTGTTTAAAACACTAGCAGGCTGCATTTAGACCCTTTTAAGACAAAGTGTGAAAATGTTTGCAATGATTAGCTAGAAAAACGTTAACATGAATAAATTGTAACGTAAAACACTTTGCAGGGCATAAAAGAATGGGAGGGAAAAATATTAAGTCTCTGTTCCCTAATTTAAATCCTGTTTTAGCCCAAAGGGTTTAATAGGTACCTAAGTGGTGCCTTAGAGAGTGAGACTGGGACTTAGGAGGTGCAAATGCCTTCATCTGACTTTCTGCTGCTGCTGAATTTTGCCCCCAATGGCCAACCTTAGTAAAATCCAGCTATTTTCTTTGAATAATGAAGCTGTGGAGAATCCAGCAAGTACGTGGAAATCAGAAGTAGGAACAGGCCCTAGAGGATTTTTAACCTAAATAGAAGAGACTGTATCACCAGCTTTGAAAGTTGTTACTGTTTCACTCTTCCTTCTTTTTTGCCTCTGGGATATTCCTGAAAAGTGTGCATCTCCTGTTTTATGAGATGTACTTGCCTCTCTTAGATGTAGAGAGAAACAGGAGGAGGTGGACGGTGGCATGGCCTCCAGCACTTTGTTTATGAGAACATCCTT
>NW_005055949.1:0-1835 GCF_000277835.1 Geospiza fortis
ATGTCACTCACATTGCTGAATTTGGCCAACTCAAGTATATGCACGTGTCTATTGACACATTTTCCTCCGCCATGTGGGCATCTGCTCATACTGGGGAAAAGAGTCGCGACATAATTGCCCATTGGAGGATGGCTTTTGCAGTCTTGGGAATACCTTCTTCTGTGAAAATGGACAATGGCCCTGCCTATGTCTCGCAGAAGATGCGTCAATTCCTACGCCTATGGGGAGTGTCACACAAGTTTGGTATTCCGCACTCTCCAACAGGCCAGGCCATTGTCGAACGCACTCATGGTACCTTGAAGTGTGTTCTGGGCAGACAGAAAAGGGGAATACATGGAGAGATGCCACACAATCGATTGGAAAAGGCTTTATATACAATCAGCCATCTGACAGTGCCACAGAATTCAGAAAACCCTGTCATTCTAAACCACTTTCTTTCATTGCATTCTTCAGGTGAGACGCACCTGCCTCGAGCAAAGGTCCAGATACGGGATCTAACCACCAATAGGTGGGAAGGCCCGTATGACCTTATCACTTAGGGTCGTGGGTATGCATGTTTCTCCACAGATACTGGAGTGCGATGGGTACCTGCAAGGTGTGTCCGCCCTGACTTGCAACATCAAAACCAGAATGTGGCCAACAGGCAACATTTGAATGATGACCAAGATGACAGCCAAGATGATGACCATCAATCCGATGGCCCTTCCACGAGTGGGGACTGAACACTTCATTCTGTTTTCTGAAAAGGACTGTTTTGAATTAGAATAAGTATATGATTTAGAATTGATAGTGCATTTTATAAGAGACAATCACAAGACCCAATGTCTCTGTCCATTTCAGTCTGATCTGATGGAGGGATCTCTGGAGCTGTGTTTGTTCTCCTTTCTGCAAGGAGCCCTGCACAGGACTACAAACATCAAACAAAAAAGGGGGACCTGTGGATGCCATGGGACAGAGAGAGAAACGGCAAGCATTCCTCACAGCAGCTTGTGAGAATTTTCAGGGAGCTGTAAGGATGTGATAACTCGTTAGTATAAACAATCTGCAGGTGGTGTTTTTCCACCTTGTTTTCCTGTTCTCAAGGACGGTGTGTGAGAAAGATGTTTTTTATTAACTAGCAAATCAAGTGGAATGTGGTGTATCGGTCTATAAAAACCGAAGAATCTTTTGTAATAAAGCCTTCTTTTCTCCTCTTGCATTTGGGTCTCTCATCTGTTCTTGTGTCATTCTTGGCGCAAGGGTGACAATTATATTAACCCATTCTGGGCAATAGTAACCCTATCCAAATATTGGAAACATATAACAAATCAAGATTCTAATTTCTGGGATGCACCTAAAAATTTATTTTGTATCTGTGGTAACAGAGCATATGTGAAATTACCGTGAGGGTGGACCGGGAGTTGCACAATTGGAGCAATAAAACCATCCTTTTTCTTACTGCCTAAGGATGCGAAATCAAACTCGAGAGTCACGGTATATGATGATCTGGCCAGAAAGAAAAGGAGTTTATTTGGCAGAACCCAAAATTGGAACAATGAAATTTGGACCCCACAAAAGATTATTGATACTTATGGGCTGGCTACTTGGGACCAAGATGGATCCTGGGGGTACAGAACCCCAGTATACATGCTCAGTCGAATCATCCGTTTACAAGCAGTACTTGAAATAATATCCAATCAAACACCTCTGACCATTGATCTCTTAAACCAGCAGCAGCAACAAACACTATCAGTAATTTACCAGATTCGATTGGCAGTGGACTACCTCCTCGCAGAGGAAGGAGGGATCTGTGGGAAATTTAATACTTCAGAATGCTGCCTAGAGATCAATGACCA
>NW_005055949.1:2207-5226 GCF_000277835.1 Geospiza fortis
AGGGTAGTTAAAAGAAATACGGTACTCAACGTACCGTATTACCCCTAAGTAAAGTGCACCCCCCCCCCCCCCCCCGCCCCCAGGCGAAACGAGCCAGCCTGGACAGAACTGTAATGGGCCAATCAAGTGCCTAAAACCTTAATGCAAATGAAGGATCCCAACAGAAACCAATCCAAAGGAACAAAAAACAGTACAAAATGGGGCATCCGACCCAGTGAATCTGTGCCGCTCCACCTCAAACATTGGGAACCTCCCTGCTCAAGAAAGGACGATCCGCCGCTGCAGCATCCTCTACGGGAACGCTCCTGCTTGGGTCATGAGCCCCCATGCTCTATGCCTTATTATAATAAATGCTGAAATTACTTTTAGTACCAGGAGTGTGGTCCCATTTTTAACATTGGTAGGGGAGGAAGAAGAAAATGCAATGAGGCTTGCAGCACAGGACATATGGAATAAATTGAGTGAAGAGGGACTAGAAGTACCCTCATACAAGTGTCAGGGACCTTCTAAAGAAGTTAAATTCTTAGGCACTTGGTGGGTAGCAGGCCAAGCTGTGATTCCAAATGAAACCATTACAAAATTAGATGCTATATTAACCTCACAACAAAAAAGGAACTGCAGCAAATCATGGGTACTCTGGGATACTGGAGAAATCACATCCCCATGTTTTCTATAATAGCAAGACCCTTATACACACACTAATGAAGAAACATCAAAAGTGCGAGTGGCTTTATAGACACAAACAGGCTTTGCACACACTAATAGAAGAATTAGAAACATACCAATCACTTGGGTCAGTTCACCTCAGTGATACTATAATAGCTGTTATAAATGAATTAGCCAATTTGATTAATGTGAAAAGTGCATATTATATGGCTCTACGCAGATATTTACCAAATGGATTTTGATGTATTGATTAGTAGTGCTGTATTAACATTTTAATAATAAATGTAGTCTTGTAATTAGAAGGTAATTTTTTTGTAGTCACAATAAGAACTGTGTTAGTGGGGTTTGTTTTTCTTTTTTCTCTCTAAGAAAGGAATGAGGCACTCTCATCAGATAAGTAACCACAGGACACCTAAATCTTATAGAGAAAAGAATTTATTGCTTTCCTATCAGAAGAAATGGACTCCGTTCCTCCTCTTTGGCGCTATGGGGATTAGAAGAAAGAAGTTGACACTGACCAGGCAGAATCCTGTATTTGAATGGAATTTATGCATCATGTATGAAGTGTATGAATATGCAACATGCTATTATTCTTAAGAGGTTATTCCTTTGTTAAAGGGTGTCCTTTTTCCCGGGCTCGTGCTGCCTGGAAAAAGGTACCCAGACGTCCGTAACTCTTTGTGTTTATTGTCTCATATTGTCCTAACTCAATTTGTCCAAATTATTATTACTCTGATCGTACTACTATTTTTATAACCATTTTTATTACTATTAAACTCTTAAAAATTTTGAAAACAAGTGATTGGCGTTTTTCACAATTTAATAAGGAGAATTTATTCTATAATTAAAATACAATCGTAAAAAGGCCACAAGCAAAGATCAGATCGGCGCTGAACCAGGCTAACAGAGTCGGGTGAGACAGGTGGGGCACTCTGGCTCCTCTGTGCATCACAAAGAGACAGCTCTCACAAAGTCTTTTTTATACATTTCCAAGATCCAAGGGTTGCCAGGGAGGGTTTTTTGCTTTCTTATCGTTGATTCTATCCTTTTAGCATATTAATGTAGTTTTTCCTTTCTTGCTGCCACTCTTGCTGAGAGTTTCCCAAAACTGGTAAATAATTCACCTTGTTAGAGGAAAATCTCTTGCAATATACATTCTAGGAGACACATATTTATCTTATCGATGATGCATATCGAATGCATATTGCTGGGGTTTGGTCAGACAAATAATCCTCTGGAATCAACATTTCTGGAGACAAATATTCAGGGTAGGATTTTGGTGCATATTGCTGTCATCTCATCAGAGGGAATTTCCTGGAACCCTCCTTTGGTAGGCCAGGATTTTCATCAGGCAAGATTACTGTAGCCTCCGCACAAATTTATACATATCATCTATTACATAGCTGAGTGGGGTTTTGCTGAACACAGAACTTACTGTAATTTGTTTCAAAAGGGACCACAGGGCCAAAAAGGCCACTGGGGTTTAGTTCTACAGCATTGAAAGACACAGAAAGGAAGTATACTGATTGGGAAAAAGGACTATTATCTCTCACCAGAGCCCTCAAACAAGTAGAAAAAATTCAACAGCAACAGCCTGTAAAAATTCAAGGATCTTTCAATTTGCTAGCCGCATTAGAAAAGGCAGTGCTCTCCCTGAGGGCATAGCCCAAAGACCCACAGTTCACAAGTGGTATGCATACCTCTCAGGAATCACAAACCAAATGAATGTTACTGAAGGGCCAAGAAAGTCTACAAAATTACAGATAACTGTAACTCCACACGTTAGCTCTGCAGCAACCATATAAACGTAGTCCTATATCAGATGCCCCTGCCTTTACTGAAAATTCCAAAGTAAAAAGTGTTTGGTTTACCAACTCCTCAACCAAATGTATTGATTGTAGATAGAAATATCGAGCAATGGCTCTGAATATTGAAACAGGAGTGGAAGTGATAGAAGAATTAGAAGTGCACAGGTAAGAGAATTGAAAGCGGTAGTACCAGTAGTAAAAAGAAAGACTGTATGATTAATTTTGTATCATTATCTGGGCTGGTGCCAATGATAATTGTGTTAGAGGAAGTATTAGATTGGCAAGTAAATGGAAAGAGGTTTGACAAAAAGAGGATTTGAATGTTTTTTTTTACAGGTTCAGTCCTGATAAATCCATATAGGTTGAGTTAAAACTCATGCAAAAACCCCAAATGCTACAAGCCTCTTGTAACAACAAAGTAGATTAATGAAAAATTAATCCACAACACTGATATCAATTTGGTAAATGATTAAATCTTATTTTTGCAGCACAAAACAAAAGACTAACTTGTGGGATTATGGGGTGTCATGGTTTGACACTGGCAC
>NW_005055950.1:0-5219 GCF_000277835.1 Geospiza fortis
CTCTTGTGCTCTATGGAAGACTTCCTTGGAGATCTGCCAGCTCTACTCTCCTCACCTATCTGTGAGGGCAGTTTCACAAGGGATACCGCTGACTATCTCTCTAAAGAGCTGGAATTTTGCCTTCCTAAATCAGAGCTTAACTTTACTCCTTGCCTGACCTGTACATTTCAGGACTGGAAACTCCAGCTGTGTGTGTTCACTGCAGCCCTGGCTGTCCCCAGTTAACTCACTTTGCCTCCCCTAACCAGACCACTTATGTATGTGCAGCTACATTGTTGTGGCACATTGCAACTAATTTCATTGTTAATATAGAGGGGAGAGGGTTGTCAAGAGAGGAAAATGCTGTTCTTTCCCTCGCATTCCCTCTGTTACTTCAGTCCCTTCCATCAGCTTCTGCTAATGGAAATCTAACCCAGAGGTATGAAGAGATAGGTGCTCTGCCTCAGCCCAGCATTGGTGCAGATAATCCTCAGCACTCTGGTGGCTGTAGGTTGGTGAAAGTACAAAAAGTCACATGAAAATCAAAAGCAACCTGCTGCTACTGAAGGATGCCTGTTGTAAAGTCAGAACACCTTTCTGAGCAAGAGGGAGATCTTCAGAGAGCCAGAAAGCCACCTTTTAGATTGATGGGGGTCCAAATTACCTCTGCGGATTTCAGCACTGCCCCTAACTTGTCATCAGTGAATCTGGGGGCTGAATTTGTCCAAGAAAGAGACCTCATAGTTTACACTGATGACGTTTAACCCTAAAGGCATTCTCATCAGTCAACCTGCTCACATGGATACTGGGAAATCATTTTTTTTAAACAACAGTGGAGTCAAAGCTGGAACTTTCAAAGCTGGTGTTACTTCAATGAAAGTCAGTGAAAAATTGGCCAGAGTACAAATGCCCGTTTGTCACATTCCTTGCAAATATACTTTAATTGTTTTCATCCTTAAATGCCCACAACCAGCCATATTAAATGTAAATGTCACGCTGCCTGGAGATTTCCAAAAACAAAAAAGCTCTCTGCGGCATGTGGTGAGTTATTGCCAGTTCCCGATGTCTGCAGAACCACAAAAGGGCAAGGACCGGTAGGAGGACAAATCAATCACATCTGGCTAGAGTATTCCAGAATTAAAAAATGAAATGTGTTTATCTGTGATGACTCAGTTAATGGATATGTGCTATTTAGATTTTTGGGGGGTTGTTCAAGTAGGTAAGTGTTACCATTAAGCATTGACTTCTCCTTTGCAATTTGTTTGTAGACGTTTTAGTTCTGTTTACATTTTTAGTACATACTAGTGTATGTGATTAATCTCTTCTTCCCAAAAATATGATACTGAAGGAAATTATTTTCTCTGCAGTGATCTATTCCTGTACTCTAATGGCAAACAGTCCTGGATATCTCTTCTACAGTGTCTCAATTCTTCATTCACTGTTCCCTTTGTAAACATTTTGCATGTTATATCTGAGGGATCACTGTTCTCTCCCAGTTTTTGGCTCTAGATGTTTGTGGAAAAGATGTTTCTTTCCTGCTGTTATATCAAGTTCCACAGAGGATGAAAGTCTGGTGGATGTCATCACTGACTTTTGTTGTGTGTTGTAAAAACTTACATTTTGGCTGTAAGTTGTTTATGGCATCCTGATGTGTAATTAATAAGCCATTAACAACTGACTGTAGTGAGTGTGCTGTGGAACTATTAATTTTAGACATGCATACCAATTACACATCACTAAGCAAAGCTGTTGTTTGCAGGTGAGTTGGGAAATACAAATTTTTGATGGATGATTCTATGTCTTGCCATAGAAGCAGCTGTGACTTCTTTGGGGCAGTAAATTCATATGGCAGGGGGGAGTCAAGACAAGTCAAGGGGAAAAAATAAGAGAAAGTGGCAGAATAGCAATGAGAGATTGCATTCAGGATTAGAAATATGTTTTGGAGAAAAGGCAGATAGCATCAAAATAGGCAAAGATATGAATACAGAGATTGAGAAAATGAGAATGGGGGTGTTTCAAGTAGACTGGTGACGTCTTCCTTTTTGGAGCACTGAACTGAGATGAAAATTTCTGTCTTCTCTTATTGCTCTGCTGTTTGTGATCTCCCTCATTTTCTGCTGCTGTCCAGGCATTATAACGTACTTCTACTCTCAGTAAACTGGAAAGCTCAAGTGATGCATCCAAGTGTCCCTAGGACCTGCCTAGGTATTGATCCAACAGCAAAAGATAGCATTAGACATTTGATTTGAAAACAACTTGCACTCCTATGGATATAAATTCAAGACTGAAACTAAGGAAAAGCCAGAAACAGAGAAATAAAATTAATTAGTGTTTGGATGTCATGGTACTTACAGTTTTGAGACATTGTCATCACTCAGTGCCCCAGGTGTGTTCTCTAGGAATGAATCTGCAGTCACAGTAGACAATGCAGATATGTACAAGCTCAGCTTTTCCCCCTGCAGGAACAGAGACATGTGGGAGGAATAAGGTGAAGCACTGCTGATTTTCTTGTGGTTCAGGCAGTTGATTGTCTGGAGTGTTTACTCTGTGCAGGTACTTTATCTACTTGCAAGTTAGCTATTCATTTCTCTTAGCACTCAAGCTGCTTTTTCAGCACCCTAACATTCCTGAGAGCTCTGCCTTGGTTCTGTAAAGCACAGGATACTCCAAGATGAAAGCTGCACTATCTTTAAGATGCTACATAAGATGTAGCATATGTCTGTGTCATTGCTCTAGAACAGTTTCACATGTGCCAATGGTATCATCAATACTATCGTAATGAGCAGCACAAACCCTTGAGGAATTCAGCATGCATGCATTCAATGCAGTTTATACAGTAAATAAGGCATAAGGGCACTGTGATTAATTAGGACTCAGAGGGTGTCAGTTAAGAGAATACCATTTGCCAAAATGAGTCTGGCCTTCTTGGTTAATGGGACTGTGTAATTAAAGGATGAAGGCCAGAGAAACTGCATTAAAATTGCGTAGCCAAACATTAATTCTGTCATCCCCTTGCTCTCAAGTACATGACTTTGCAGCCTCAGCATTTCTTAAGAGTTGTCTTCCATGTGTATTTCCAGGTCAATGTGGATTCATATACAAGTGACAAGTAGCATGTCCTATCTATAGAAGTTCAGGTCAGCATGTGGCAGCAGACTTTCCTGATATTTACATTTTGAAGCTTTTCCTTGTATTTAATATGAAAAAACCTAAATCTTCCAAAAATTCCAAGTATTTGTAGTATATTTCAAGTGGTAATACATGTCATGAACCAAACAGTAAATACAAATAAATGGAGGTGGAATGAATGTCAAGAGATCCTACAATCTTTATGGCTTTCCTATGGCATCACTCCTGAAAAATCTGAAAAAAGGCTCCTCTTTTGTGAGCTTTCAGTTCAACTTTGGGGATTCCTTTATAACAGCATCTTAAGAAACTCTGCTCCAATTAATTTTTTTTCTGTATTCTGCAGATACAGTATGTAATAAATATATTCTCAAGCTGTTAAGCATTGTAACACAGCATTTATCATCTAATTGCCAATAAGAAATCTCAGAATTGTGCGTTTAAGTTTCCCAAACATGGGACATAGCTGTAATTTACCGAGGCACCAGCAATACCACTGTAGCACTGCTGATTGACAGGCCACTTAATGATGCTGTTTATAAGGCAATTTTCTAATCAGCTTCATGAACACTCATCAGGAGCTTGCTTCTTGATTTAAAGCAGAATTGGAGAGATAGCATTTGTTTTGCTTATAAAAACAAACCAGGAAAAAAAGCAAATTAAGAAGAGAAATGACACAAATATAGAAAGCTTTGATTTCATGAATCTGGATTATGTTTTCAAAAGTTCAATATAGGCCTAAAAGCTGTGGCATGAATGAATCAGCGTTCATCAGGCTATTTCTTTTGTGCATTTTGAAACTGGATGATGATAGCTTAAATATTAACATTCTTGTTTTTAACAGGCATTGCATTTCCAATCATTGTTTAATAATAATTATGTGATGTAGTAGATATTCTATTGGGTCTAGTCAGTTGAAACTGAGGCACAGTTAATTTTCCTTTTATTTCACATTTCCACTCGAAGAATAATTAATTATTCCATGCTTTCCTCCTATCTACTTCATTCTTTTGTTCCATAATAGGAAAGCTTTAATTTTAAAAATGTGATCTAAATCACATGTAAGCTGGGTCAAGTGTGTCTGGCATGGAAGCAATTCATTATATGATTTAAGAGGTTTTAACAAGATGAGCTTCATTTGACCTGTCAAATTTATGAATAGTTTTGACCAGCACAAATAAAGTACATTTTCCAGATTTATCCCTGAGTAATCATTCTAAAACCCTTGTAAACACACCTTGTAAACACAGTTCTCTAGGCTGTATATCCAGTATATGTTGAAGAATTCATGTTTTATGAAAATCTTAGAGCTTAATACCAAGCTTGTGGAATTATTGGGAGAATTGCACACTGACTTTAATATTAATATTTTAATCTGGAGGTGCCTCTGTCCCTTCCTCACTAGAGTTACTTAAGCCCTGAATTCATCAGAAGATTTAGGCATTCATGCATTTTTATACATGTTACTAGTTCCATTGAATATAAGGGGATTATTCAGTGGGTAGAGTTAAATATGCAGAAGTACTTACTACGAGCCAGACTCTGAAGTGGAAGTTCAAAAATGTCTGAAAGGCTTTTCTGTATGTAAAATAAGGTGGTACTGACTTTAATCTCAACTTCCAGGGTTAGCTGCCTGGGCTTGTACCTATTCTAATCTCTCTTCTCACTCACCAATGCTATAATGCTCCCTTTTTTAGTTCTGCTCATTTTTTATGTATTGATGGCAGACTGTAGCAATTTACACAAATTCCTCCTGATTTTACTGTTGAATGCCTGGGCAAAGTATGAAGACATGGAAAGACAAATGACTTTCAAATATTTCTCACACCTGGTTTCTTTACCTGTAATTCAGCAGTTGTGCTTTCCTACCAATACAGCTGTCAAATCCATGTATCAAGTAAAATTTTTATATGAGAATTTTGGAGGAAAGGGTTTCTGGATACCTACCAGAATCCTTAAACAATCATTAACTTTTCATAAATAGCCAAAAATGTTAGAATATGGTGCAAGTCTGATATAGTTGTAAGAGAACAAAACTCTCAGGATGGAGTAAATCAACCACAGAGGATGTGAGTTGGTTTTTTTTGTTTTTTTTTTTACCATGATACAAATTT
>NW_005055951.1:0-5208 GCF_000277835.1 Geospiza fortis
GCTACCCTGAGCTCATGGGGAGATTTGGACACCAAGTCCTCCAACTCTGGTTTTCCTGGGAGGACTGCAAGCAGACTGAGGCTGAAGAAGGTGATTTTGGCTCGTCAGATCAGCTGAACAGTGCTAACCCATTGCTTCCCATTCTGAAGAGCAATTCCAGCATTTTGCTTATTTTACTGGTATGTGGCTTTCACAAGGACGAGCTGCTATCTTGGCCCTGATTTTGGGGGCTTTTTGGTTCTTAAAGCCTTTAGTGATGTTATGAAACCAAGGATTTTGATAGAAGGGGCCATGTGTGTGTACCACACTTCCACCTGCCAGGGAAGCCTTATGTGTAAAATGGGACCTTGTATGTGTGTTGTCTCTTTCTCTGTCATCCATCTACTGTGACAGGAAGGGATCCTCTGAGAGCTGCCTGGACAGGAATCTGAAGGGGTTTGCTGATGTATGTCATGGAAAATCCCATTCCTTCCTCTATCCAGATACACAGCTGGGTACTTCAGATTATTCGGTCCCAGCCTTTGAAGAAGCTGTTTTGCTAATTTGGGAGCAAAGCTTTGCTGCTCATAGATGAGAAGGGTATAATGAACAAGAACTTTGAAAAAGCAGTGTGCAGAGATCAGGTCTTGAGGGCACAGCTTTCTGTTTGTTTGAGGTTTTCGTTTTGTCTCATTTTAACTGGGTACTCTTGTCAGAGAATTTTGAAGTAGTCTTGAGTTTTTAGGACTGCAAATAACATGTTTTATTGCTCTTAAAATAATAGTCTTGTGACAGGGAAAATTAATCAGTTCAGGAGAGAAAGGAGCCTTGAAGTAGCAGGCTAGAGTGTTTGCCTTTAGCTGGTGTGATGAGCTCTATTAACCCTGTGTCAAGTAATCATGACACAGTCGTGTACTGAGGGCTGCTTAGAGGCCTTTTCTCACTTCCACTGTTCTCACCTTCCTGTCACCCCTCCCCATCAGTGGCCTCTTGTCCCTTGACTGTTGAGCCAGTCACCTAGTAAATATTTGCTAACTTTTCCACAGAAGAACATGACATTTGCTTGTAAGGGCAAAAGCTAAGAACTGTGATATTTCTTCTACAGTCCCTTAGAGAAATTGAAACTATCCTTGAGAAGGCAAACCCATGTCAGCAGATGGTAAAGAAGTAAGAGGAAGCAAGGCTTAACTCTGAGTGGGCATCCACTGGGCATTACAGAACGTGTTTGTTCTATCTAAGAGGCTATGGCTAAATTTTAATATCTGATGTTACTGAAATGACTGCCAGGAGGGCTCTCAGGTAGGGCAGTTCTTTCACAGTTGGGATGATATTGCAAGGTAGGTAACAACATCCAGGCATTTGATACCATTGCAGAGCATTAGTAGAAGTGAGCAATGAGTTTACCTATCAGGACAAATTAAGGAGGTGAAGTGTCCCATGAGGCTTGTCCACACTGTTAACTTTGGCAGTAGTTCTGGAACCTATCACTCCATAAACTGAAGCAGGTCTGTCAATAAGCAAAACATAAATGGTGTCTCCCTTCCCTGAAAGGTACAACATTCCTGTTTTCCCTTTTCTGCCTTGCCATATGCTCTTGCAGAAATAAATTCATTTAGCTCTGTTCCAGTCTTTAAAGTGAGTTGTAATAAGTCACAGGCTTTGACAATTCACCTTTCAGTTGTGGAAGAGCATAATCAATCTGAATTTAGATGGACTAATAAAACAGTGCAATATGCAGGGATAAATATACTGTCAGATGGAAAGAAAACTTATGAGATTAATAACCTAAGCCTCAGAATGCAGTAGTGGAGTGGAAAGGCCTCTGCATGGTACAGTGAAACAAGAATGAATGTCCTTCCAAGGATGACTTCTTTGCTTATCTGTTTTAAATAATTGCCTGGATGAGATCTAACAGATGGTTAGTGACTTCATCTGAGACCTTGAGCTTCTGGGTAGGAAGGAACCGATTAACACAGTGGTGCATTTGCCAGGACCAGAGAGGCTGTGGCCATTGGTTCATGTCATTTGTGCTCTGTGTGTTCATCTGGGGTGAATGTGGTCATGATGACACACTGTCCCACTTGTCTTCATGCTCCAGGTCTGAGGTGCTCTCTCAGAGAACAGAGACATTGGATTACATTCCTGAATGTCATATGAGGCACATCCATGTCAGCAGAGATGATTGTGCAGACATCTCCCTGCCCTTTATTGTGAAAGTCTCTGCTAGAGACAGGAATTTGTCTCAGAACTAGAGAGCTTTTTCTGGCACAGACAGCCTGTTCTTTCCTTATTTGCTTTCCTTGGGTATGGGGTCCTGCATCCATTTTCTCTGCATCATCGAAGTCTGGATGCATTACTGCTGTGTGATAGGGGAAGGCAGCTGGGAGAGGCAGCAGCTGTCCAGGCAGGCTGTAGGCTCAGTTGCTGAGACCAGTTTCCCTTACCTTTTCGACTCTACCATTGCAGTGCAGTAGCCAGGACTGCTGAAGGAAGAGAGGAAAGGTAGTGCTGACCTAATATTGTTGAGATGGTTATATTATGTCAGCACTACCAGGCATTTTCTGTCTGATATTTATACAACTGCCTCTGTACATGCTGTGCAAGTGAATTTAATGTTATGTACCTCAACATGAAGACTATGCCCAAATTAAGCCTACTGGCTGTGGGATTCAGCTCAGAGACTCCAGACAAAGCCCTGTAGTCAAGAGGCAGGCTTGTGAGCTGTGTACGTGACTCCCCCCTTTCCTGTGATTGATTGCTTGCCCAGCTTACGTATGTTTCATGCAGTTTAGTTATGTTACTACTGCACATACAAGGCTGCCAGCCTTTTGAAAGTTAGAAACTATGGACTGACTCATAAGCTTGATTTTAGACAAGCATTTTTAATATGCAAGCTGATTTTTCAAAACAACATGGAGAGCAGAGGTGCCAGAGATTCTGTTCTCTTGTTTAGTTCTCCCTTGTCTAAAACTGTGACCTTAAATATGTGTTACCCTTACACTTACAGAACCAAATCATTCTTTAAATGGGATATTACTCAGAGGTGCCTAACAGACATGAGTCCTTCTGCTTTATTCAGTTCTCTATTTAATCAGGACATACTTAATCTTAATGGTGCCTTATTAGGCTGTTTCCCAAGGCACCAGATTAGCATAATGGTATTAAATAGTGGTGACTTCTGCCTAATCAGGGTAGAAAGGTAATATGTTTGTTTCTTCCTTTGCAGGACCTGGTCTGTTCAAGCTCTGTGGAAGTGGCTTGGAAGGTGTTGCTGACTCTAAGGACCTTTCTGGAAAGAAATGAGGATGTCCTTGTCTGTGACCTCCTTCGGAGCCGATTTTTACAGATTCTGCAGCAGCTTCTGGTAGAGAGCAGCTCAGCCACCCTACAAGGTGACCCCACCTCTGTGATTTGGTCTTGCTATGAGATCAACTAGCTGTAGGAACACAGTCTGGGATAAAGTGGTTTTGAACTGCTAATGTAGCTTCAGTACTTACCTGCATGGGGAAATTTATGGACAGAACTGTACTAATTTAGTTTTGTTTTTTAGAGATTTATTTTGAAGTGAGAGCCTTTTTTCTAATTTAGGTTGTTCTGGCTTCAAACTGTGATTGTTAAACCAAAGCAAGGTTATTGTATACTGCTGTCAGTGTTCAAATGGAGAGCTGTGCTGGTAAATCTTCCTGCTTGAATAGGGGCCCAAGTGGTGGCTGAAAGACATCCTCCTTTTTGCCTCTTCTTTGTGGAAAACAGCTGGGTGTGCCTGAGGATACACAGTTCCCAGGACACAAAAATCAGGAGCAAGGATTGAATTATTCATTATATTGATCCCCAAACAGGGACTGTGGTATCACCAGCTCTTACAACTCTAAGTCTCTCAAAGGGAGTAAGGCTGTGACTGGGGGAAGTCCCTGTTTTCCTTACTAGCCCTGTCTGTGATTTTGGAACTGTTGTCCCACTGAGAAAGGTGCTGTGCAAACTAGTCTGTGGGCTTGAACTGAAAGAGGGAGCAGTGCTAGGATGTCCTTGGCTACTTCAGGATAGAGACTTAGCACAACTTTTGCTTGTTCCTGAGGAGGCCACTGATGCTTTTAACAGCTCTGCTCTCTTTCAAGTGTTTTGTTGTGCAGCAATTGGGATGGATGGTAGAGCATGAGACTACAAGATCATCTAGGTCTGATCTTGTTTGGAGTTGTGCACATTTGAACTTTGTCCCTCTGCTGCTGATCTAGGGATGCCAGGAACTGTGGGGAGGCAAAGTATCCATTTCCTATAGTCAGACCTATTGCTCCAAACCACTGATGGTGGGGGTAGGACACTGAGCTATAGGAGCTTTTGCAAGATTTGAGCCCTTCTGCTGCTGCTAATATGTGGAGCTCTTCTTTGTATTGCATCTTGAGCTTGTTAAATGACATCCTGGCAACCCATGCAGAAAGTCAAACACCAGATGTACTCTGGAGACAGACTTCCTTGTCTCCCAGCACACAGGCTGCTCTGTGAGGCCTGGGGTAGTTAAGTCCAGGGGATCTGCATCCCTATGCAAACAGTAGCCTGCTTTTAGACAAGAAGGAGGCCCAACGGTGGGACTTCATCAGGAATATGTTAACATTAAAGACACCCATAAGTGTTTTCTCCTCAAAACTGAAAACTCATGTGCCTTTGTGAAAATGTTTACTGGAGGTGATAGTTGCTTGCTGTAGGTGTGGTTGTACACAGTACAAAATCTTAACCTGTTTACAGCACTGTAAAAAAGTGAATAATAGGGAGAAGATTGCTCTGTGGGATTGGTGGTCTAAATAGCCCCATTTTCCTTATATACAGGCCCAATGTGTGAGGTTCTCACTTCTGTCTCTGCCTTTCCTTGTAGGATGGGATGGACAGCATTTTTCCAGTCTCACTAGATGGAGGAGAACAAATGCTGTGCAGCTGGGCTGCTGTCAAAACTAACAGTAATGGTCAGGTGGGCAGGAAGGGAGCAGTCTAGAAAGGGCTAATGACTTCTAGCTTATTAGCAGTATCAATTTCAAAGTGTGAGGAACATGCTCCCTACATAGCTCATGATGGGTGTGAATGACCCTAGCCTCTTTCCCCCCCGCTTTCTAGCTGCTCCTGAAATGGTGTTGGCAGGATTCAGGTGTGGCTCAGGCCAAGCCAGAGTGACAGAAAGTGGACCTGGTCCAGAAGGGACTGTAGAGATGAGAATAACATTGAGGCTCTGTGTGTGTGTGT
>NW_005055952.1:0-5200 GCF_000277835.1 Geospiza fortis
TTTTTTCCCTGTCATAGTTTCAAACTGTCACTGCTTTCACAGCCAGCTCTAAGGATGTGTTTTACAGATTATTTTCCATCTTGGCAAACTGACTGAACCTGCAGCTTTAAAAAGTCAATGTGAAAAGACCAAACTTACCACCCAGCAGGCATTTCCTAGGTCAGCTATCTTCACTTTGAGCTTATCTGCATTCTTGGGCTCAAGAGGATTAAGAAGGAAATTCCCAGCAGCTGATTTTCCTAGAGGCAATGTGTACAACAGCTGATTAATGCTTCATAGGCAGTGTCACCATCTGTCACCCAAATCCCATCAACCTCTCCCCAGCCAGGAAGTTTTTCTGATGGATCAGAACTGTTCCCTCCCTGATGCCTGGGTATAAAAATGAGCATCACTCTGCTCTATCAACAACATCATTAAGACCCAACTGGTGTCATTAAGCAGAAGGATAAATGAGCATATGCAACAGTGACTATTTCCCAGCATTTTTTGCACAGCCTGTCTATGTTAAAACAAAAAACAAACCGTGTTGAAATAAGGGCATTGCCAGAAACAAAACAAACCTCACAACCCCCCTTAAGCCTTCCTAAATCTTTGAAGGAAGAGTCCCCAAGTTACAGCATCTTTCTGACATACCCATCACTCACTGGTGCAACACAATTACAACAGCTAAAGGAAGTACTAGGAAAATTGAATGACACGATGGAGAACAAAAGTAATAAGTCACTAAATGACATCCAGCTGTACCTCTGAACCAAAAATTTGGGAGAGTTTGAAGCTGCAAATTTGGGAGAGGGCTGTGAGAAGCAAAAGATGTCAGTAACCTAGCAGAGGCATCCAGCAAAGTGCAGTTCAAGTTTCAAAATTCAAATTTCTCTTGTTACTTTTCATCCATATAACTCCCCTAGTGGCACTATGGGCAAGAAAATGCTAGAACACTTTTTCTTAGTAAGTACAAATGATACTTTTACCCTCCTTATCCAAGCAGATATGTATGACCTGGCAAGGACACAAAGATGCAAAAATGGACAGTTTTACCAATTCATATTAAACACATACATCCCTGGAATGTGTTTAAATTGCTGTACACTATTTCATGTCTTATTTTCTCCTAAGCTTACAAGACACAATTTTTCCACTCTGAAGAAAATCATATTTAAATAAAAGCATTAAAGAAATTTGGTTTCTTTCCCAACACTGTATAAGCTTTGTTTCTAAATGGGAAAACATTTACCCATTTTGAATAACAGAGAGAAGTTACCTTTGCTCCAAATTAAGAACCAAACTGTCAGAACACACTGATCATACCTACCCCTTAATTTAACAGCAAATGACAATCTGTAGGCTTAATGCAAATCACACTAGCAGCACCTGATTCAAAGGAGGAAATGTTCCTCCACTGACATCCAAAGGCATAGGTGTTTTTAAAAAGGAGAAGGAGGATATTTAAGCACTCCAAAGTCAAAATTGAGGCACTACTACAATAGCACATACAAACAGCAAACAACTTGGAGTATGACTGTCAGGTTAATTGCTCCTGGCAGGAAAACTCTCAATCTATGGTTCTGATCACTTCAGCCTACAAAATTCACATTTCTATTCATATGATGAAGTGTTGTAAGAAATCTCCCACATCAAGGAGCCCTTTCTTACAAGGTTCCTCCTATACCTTTGTTGTCTGTGGGGCTGTTAGTCTCATTCTCATCCTCTGAAGGGATCTCTGTCCTGATGCTTTCCTGAAAATCGTTGATCCCCTGCTCGTTCAGTGCCTGCTCTTGGCTGGGGACGGGCTGGCACACCATGGAATCCTCCGGGACCAAGGGCACAAACAAGTCCAACACTGCTTCTTGGGGCCCGACCTCTGAGTCATTGTTGTGCTGGGTGTAATTAGAGCTGTGCAAGTTCTCAGTGTTCTGGGTGTCAGGGGCATTGTCACAGGCATTGTCACAGGCATTGGCGTTGTGCAGGTCGTCCTCGAGGCGCACGGAGCCCTCGTTCCCAGAGTCTGTCAGCTCTGTCATGGGGATCACCCCGTTGCAGTTGATTTCTGGAGCATCTTTTTCCACGTTGCTTTCCACGAGATTAGATCCCTTCTGTCCAAGGGTTTCTGCTGCGAGAGGGGAAAATGAGAATGTAGCAGAATATAACTTGACAAATAGCTGGAAGATGTTCAAGGGCAGCCTGAGAGGGAGGGAGTACTGTAAATGGAACTGAACACAGGCATTCACTCAGATTGGAACAGATTTCCCAGGTGAAATGATAACAGCCACCTCTGCTGAAGGTACACCCTCCTCACACCCATGAGACAACACTGTCCATGCCACGTTGGCAATGCTTTAGGTCCATACCTGGCTTTTTGTTGATACTTTCCTCTGATGGACTGACTTTGATGAGCATTTCCACAGGAGTCTGAGCTTCTTCCTCCTCTTCAGGCTGTGTCTGCTCAGGGTTTGCTTCCTTCTCCATTTCCTCTATCTCTTGCATTCGCTTCTCCAACAACTCAGCCTGTCTTTTCTGCTTCTTTTTCAACTTCTTTTTCTTATTCTTTGACATTTTGTCAGCCTACGCAGAAGCAAGCAGAAAAATCGGACTTAACATTTTATACTTCAGTAAATTTAAAATGCACCGAGGTTTAATTAATCTTAGAGCTGAGGAAACAGTCTATGAAGAAAATGCTGGAGACAGCTCCTCTCCCAGATAGAAAGCAGCTATTCTGGGTTTTGAACCACTTGTCTATGGCTCTTAGCAGTGCATTTTTGCCCTGACCTGAAAAACCAACATTATTCTCCAAGTGAGGGAGATCTCAGACTCCACAGACCAGTCACTTTCTCAACAGACCTTGAGATCACCACAAGAACTCCTTGTTCTGGTGATAAATGAACTAATACCATTTACAAGTCTAAGACCGCATTGAAGCTGATGCCTATGCCAAACACAAATCACACTTTTCCCTTCTGATATGAGACTGCTCTCTCTTAATGCTGACTGGATTCTGAAACAGTGCAGGAAATACTATCAGTGGATGCATACTTACAGGTGAAAGCTTTTACACTTACTGGTTTAGGCTGTGGTGCAGTGCTCACTGAAAGGGAAAGGAAGATCAGTAAATCAGTATGGCTATACCCAAAAACTGCAACTGCATTCTGATGTCAAGGTACATTTTTCCTATGTGGTCTGATAACATTTTAATGATATCAGCAAATGTGATTTTGAAGGCTCATTTCTCTACAAAAACACAACAATAAAAAAAATGATAAAACATCAAATGAGCAAATGCTTAATTCAGGTTTCAGACAGGAGACTTGCTTGACTGGTATCAAAGACTTCCTGGCACGTAGCTTCATTTACTGCATAGATTATGCATCCTACCCAAATGAAAATGCAAATCAAAGCATTAAAATACCAAATTTCAGGGAGCTCTCTTAAGCTAAGAAATGCTGTGATCAGTTCAGCTCAATGTTGGTGTTGTAAGATTATGATTGACAGAGCAATACACACTGCAGTGGTTTTTGAAAAGTACACACAACTACAGATGGATATTCTGAGGAGGAGCACAAGAGAATTTGCCCTCAGATCTTTAAGGATGTTTGCATGTCAAGGAAGGTGGTTTCATTGCAGTCTTCCAGATTTCTGCAAACTGACAACAGGTAACTCATCTTGTTGAAACTCGCATCAAATCCATTTCCAGCATCATGCAATGAAAGGTAATAAACTTTTGAAGGAAATATGAGAATTTTGCCACATTTTTACACCAGTTCCATATTGAATGCATCAACATTGTGCTACATAAGACTGACTTTACCAGTGCCAGATTACAGAATTCACAGAATTCTCTAATAGCTGCTGTTAAAAGCAGGCTCCAGTGAGCATTTATCCTCCTTCTTGTTTTCTGACACAAACTGCCTGCCCCATCATCTGAGTTACAATTTATGACTAATTTCCCAATTTACACTCAGGTTTTCAAAGGTTACTTGCACTATTCTTCTACCATACTCAGGAAGTTTTCCTTTGTGATGATCTGGGGGTGTGTGGGAGAAACAGCATCAATTTTCAGGGGAAAAAAAAGAAAATAAAAATCACCTGCAGAGCCAGATGGTGGGGGAGCCCCAGATCTCTGCCACTCTGTTGCCTCTGCAGCCAGCCTGCGAATGTACTGGTCATTCACACACAGCAGGATGTTCTCAGGCTTTATATCTGTGTGGATGATTCTACATTTTGTATGCAAGTAATCCAGACCCTGAAGAACCTGCAGGCAAGGGAGAAGGAAGTCAGCCATTAGACAATCTAATTAAGAGCAAAGTGAAAATGCCAAAGTGCCTAGGATGGCCAATGAAAGGGTTTGTGTGTTTGAGAATGCTCCAGGTTAGAGCTGCTGTGATCAGTGGTTACAACCCAGTTCCACAATAACAGATTTGCATACAGATTTTAGCTACCATTTAAAGATACTCTATTTACCCTCATAGCTTAACTTACCACAGGTGAAAAATCTAATTTTAATACTCCACAATAAAATCACACTTTCCTCCTCCCCTGCACCTCCCATGTGGAAAGGTGTTTCTTTTAGGCTACCACCCAGGAGGGAGAACCAGTTTCTCCTGCTCTTCCCATCATTAAGCACTGTGCTTACTGTGACAGCTTTAAAAAAATACTTCACTTACGAGGAATGACTGAGGTAAGAAGAGGTTAAAAGCAAAATCCACCACGGTTTAAGTGTCAGAAAATAACTATCTGCAGCAGAAGGGGCTTGCAGTAGAGAAAAGAGCCCAAGAATATTTTGTTGCATGAAGGAGTTACCATGGATTTTTACCTTTTGTTTCCTTGGATCCAAGAAAGATCAGTGAAAGATTTTTAACTGGGTCAAGAGGAAGAGTGCAGTCAGAACTGGAACTTACCTGTTTGATGATTTTTTTGACACAAGGGAGAGGAAGACCCTGATAATTTGACTTGATGATCCACTTCAGGAGATGATGCCCTAGAACTTCAAACACCATACAGATATCTGGAACTGAATCAAGGAAAAAACTGGGCATCCAGATCCAAGGAGCCCCATATTCCCAGGACTAAGGATGAAGAGAAATCCAAACCAGTTGGGCACTTCATGTTAAAGAACCCTCATGATTCTGACACAGCTTGGAAAAGCTGCCTTCCTCAACAGCATCATTCTATCCTACATAACAGTGCCATTACCTAAAATAAAATAAAA
>NW_005055953.1:0-5186 GCF_000277835.1 Geospiza fortis
CTGCTGAAGGGGAAAATACAGCTGTTCCTTCAGACTCAGCTTATTCTACGATTCTATTCTGTTGATTCTATGAACGAAAGCTTTGTTTGTCATTTAGGTACCTTGCTTTCCATTTGCTTTCTTCCTAAAAGCTGATCTAAATCCAAAAGCATGTAGGACAGAAGAAATCAGCCACTGGGCAGGGGCTGGACACGCAGAGCAAGAACATGGAAGTGGAAAACCAAAAAGAATAGAAAGAGAGTCTCTTACAAAATATGGAAAGATGTTTTTGAGAAAGATTCTAAGGGGCTAAAAACCAAAAATATAGTGCTATCAAGAATGCATTTTTCCTAACTTTCACACCTAATATAATTTTCATTACTGATTATGGACAGTAATACTAGGGAAGAAGAATATGGACAGAAGATTATGAACATTCTTTTCCTTCCCCTCCTAATATGGTGGATGACAACAGCACTTTTACTCTTCTGAGAGTCTAAACAACACTGAATTCTACACACTCAATAGAGACTGAGCTTTTAATTTCTAACCCTGAAAAATAAAGTCCAAAACATTCTTCAAGTAAACATGGCATAACTATTTAATAAAAAAACAAACAGTAAAAAGGGATACATTTTTCAAGTTTCCCCTTAAATCTTGTCTCCTTTCCTCGCCCAAGTTTTACAACCTGTTCCACTTACAAGTACCTATAAAAATACCTTCTAAGAGACAAGTACATTTGAAAATACCTTTCTTCATGTAAAAATACATATTACTTATATCACATTTTTCTAAAATTGCAGTGTTGGCTAAGAATTTTTAAATATCTGTTTTTCTCTGAAGCACAGTTTTACCCTGGAGAATCACACATATCCTTAAAACCTGACTCTTAATGATTCAGTGAAATACTGTCTTACTGTGTCATTTTTATGTAATTGGAAGTTTAACACAAGAGCCATTTGCTCCAGCTGAGCTTGAGTCAGATGGCAGACTAAACAGAGACTCTGTGATCCAGAGCCATGTAATTACTGGAATAGGAAAATGTTTCACTCACCTTAATAGTATTTCTGAGCAGATGTTAATATCAACTCCTACAAAGCTGACACACTCTTCAACCACACTGTCCAGAGTTGCTTTGAGCAAAGTCTGTGATACATCATGCTGAGAAACAAAAATAGAGATATCTGGTTACTGAAGTACTGAAGTGTACATAAACAGGAACTGCATATAGCACTAACATCAATAAAAAGCTGCTGGAACGTAACAGTATCTTATGTGCAGGTACCAGTTAAAAATATGAATTTTAAAATATATTTTTTAAAGTATCCCCAGTATCTCTTTGAAACACCTTTGCCATGATACAAATCTCTAGAATAAAGACACACTTCACATGCCAGTATTGCTCTTTAATAACCACTTCCCTGCATCTTGTAAAAACAAAACTTCATTAAAAACACGACTACTCAAAAAGAGTAATGCTTCTGGTCCATCCACCATGTCTTGTCTTTAATCTGACATACCTATAAAATCAGTTTATTAAAAATAAAGTAGAGATCACAAATGCTGTACTTTTGCACCAGTACACACAGATATTTGCAAAACAGTCTCATTTATGAGCATCACACTACAGTAGAGTCATTATTTACTAAATGGAAAAGCCACGCACTGTATGAAGGTGGGCAATACATAAGGTACTTATCAACCCCATGGCAACAAAATGTTTCAAATTTTGAACAGATATTTCTGGGATGATTGGCAGGTCCTCGACCAAAGCACCACTAATGGATATGTTCACAGTGTTTCCCCCTTTTCCCCCTAAAACAAAAATCAGTCACACTTGTCAAAGTTAAAAGTTCTCAAACTCTAAGATTTCTTTTCCTCCCAAATGCAGGCATACTTCAGCCTGTAACTGCGAGTTCCCCACACAAGCCCATCAGTGCTTAGAAGTCTGACCTGGAGGGAGAAGCCTCTCTAAATGCAGGAGCTAATTCAATCACTATGTTGGCTTAGCTTCAGGGCTCTTCTGCATCACTCATGTAAATCTGGGTTGATCTGTTGTGGTTTCATGATGCATTCATTTAGGACATCAAGCTGGATCCAAGCCAAGGCACCAAACACTTCATCCATTACTTTGTTTTACGTTCTAAGCCATTCGGATCTTTTAAAGATTTCACGGTTAAATTTAACATGCCAATAGCATCAATCCCAATCTACTAATGCTGGTAGTTCATTAAGCAGTGGTTAATAACTGGGGCAGTCATAAAACTTCAGGCAATGCATTTCATAGCTCCCTATTTCAGGTGATGGTAATGGGATGCATTTTCATCATGTGATATATAATAAAGTTACTTACAAACACAAAGCTCGTATTTTGCCAATATGACTCTTCCTATATTAATTTTGCATGCAAAACACCATGTAAATCCACAAGTACTGGCATTTACACACATCCTTCGTCTCATAACCGCAAAGCTTGCTTCTACACTTGGCAGATCAAACATCAGTTTCTACTTACTAATGCGTTGCTACTGCAACATAATAGCTTCTTTTTTGAATAAAAAGACAAACAAAAATTCCCACACCCTCAAAAGAAGTCTTATGTTTCCTTACGTTTCATTTTTCTGACTACTGAAGATGTATGTTCTCTTAATGAGGAATATATTGCCTCCTCCTCCTGGCATCAGCCACATAATATAGTAGAGCTAGAGGCTTCCAGCTCACATGCACACTCATGCAAGAAATGCATTTATATAACACAGCACAAGAACCAAAAGTAAATGTCCAGAAACAACACCCACATCGTCTCTTCTTTGCTAAGTACAGCTGCCAAATACTGGGCTAGGTTTTTCACTAAATGCTTTATTTGAGGTTCACTGGAAGATAAAGATTGTATTAATTTTTTTTTCATTAAGATGAAGGAAGGCATAAGGAGAAAAAAATGCAGAAGACAACTTCCTTCTGCTCTTAAGGAAGGCTACTGAATCAAAAGTACTTGCTACTTGCAAGTTGATTATGATACAGTTTCACAAGTTACATTAACAAATTCTATTAACTGCAGCAGTTATTGGCCTCCTTTAAAAAAGCCGTCTTGTTCTAGACAACTGCTCTCTGAATATAGAGTCCATGGCAAAGGGAAGTGTAGACTACTGCTTCCAAGTTTCAGATTCATTCCTTAAGATGATGATGATTCTTCAGTAGGAACAACATGATTTAAAACAGTCACTACCTCCACAATGCCTTGATTCAGCAGAAGCTTTATTTCCAGCCTGTAGAAAGTGAACCTAGATAGGAATTCAGTGTACTATATCCCCGAAAATCAAGGAAAGGATCTGTCACAATCAAAAGCTAAGCATCCTAAAATATCTCTGCTAATGGAAGAAATGCCAGTGCTCACAGAACCTCATTTTCAAATGCACCATTGGTATTTATCTAAAGACCTGACTTTGTGATTCCAATAGTTTCTGCAAAATTCATGAAATACAAAACACACATCTTGAAAAAAAACTATAGTACTTAACTGTCTCTTTCTCTTGCCAAGAAGACAAAAAGTTCTCAGGTCTCTCAAAGATGACTTGCATCTTAACTTTATTTCTGTTTGACAGTCATCATTAAAAAACCAAAACAAGACATTCACCAGTTGTTCTTTATTGCTCCAACAAGTCACATGACTTGGAATGGACATGACAGCACATATGTGAAGGCACAGATAAAGTGAACAGGCAGATGTGACAGAACAGGATAAGCATAAAATAATCCCTAAGCTACCAGGACCTCACTGAAGTAAGGTACATTTAGTGAGTGAATGATGTTAAGTTGTAAAAGCCAGAAAAACCTTCCAGATGGCAAACCTGCCTCCCAAGATGCAGCTCCTGACCATCAGGGCTTTCTCTGGCTATAACGAAGGAATTTTTACACCCCTCTTTACACTAAAAAAAGGCACAGAGAAGTGTTACACATTTAGTTTCTAAAAGTAGTTAAAAATATTATTATCTCAATATCGCTGCCAAGACTTCCTACTGCCCAAAGGTTACATTTCAGAAAGGTTTAAAGTACAGTGTGTTTTCCACTCTTCCAATAGTTTCACTGATCTTCTCAAATATCAGAGGTTAGATGATGCTATACACTTTTGTGCACTATTTATATGCACTGGGATGATATCAAATAAGTCAGACACTAGAAGCACACACATACCCCACTCCTCACTGCCTACAGAAGGTTTGTAAAGACAGGAATGATGAACTGTTGCATTAAGTGCATCAGAATAAAACCTGAACAAGTAAAGCACAAGTCTGAAATGCCAGGCTGCTTTCAAAGTGAGGTAATGCAGAATTTGATGTTGCACAGTTTCTGACAACCCCTCTACACACCACTGATCATTGCATCAGCTGATCACCTGCAAATCCTTCTAAATAAAACATTTTCATAATAGCACTGACTCTGAATACAATGAATGAGGGTGTCCCTGCTAAAACTGTTCAGTGTAGCCTTTAAGCTCAGAGCCAAGCACACAAAGTGCTATCACAGCTATGTCTAACAACACTTCCTTTGGTTTGACATTCAAACATCATCTTGAATTTACTGGCCAAATATAAAGTTCTAGTAAAAGGATACTCAGAAATGGCTGCCATTAAAATATTCAATGTAATAGTAGATCTGAAGCAGAAGACTTAGTTTTATATGATGATCTCCAAAAGGATTGATACTCTCAATTTATGGAAACTAATGCCAGTAGAAGTAAAGGGCTTGCCACAAACTGTGGGAGGTCCAGTGCAAAACTGCAAACTTTAGTTTATCATCACTCTCCAGAAAACAAAGCCACCTTGCCTCACAAATGGTATTAGCAAGAACTTACAAATTTGTTTGGTTTGAGCTTTTTGTGGAGAGGACTATAGAAACTAATCTGTCCTAAGAAGTGTCAGAAACTGTAACTGTATTTCAGTATTTGTTTTCTAAGGAGTTACCAATTGAGCTACAGAAAAAGATGCAGAAAATTACTTGATCAACTGAAACCACTACAGTAAAGAACTGTCAATCAGTAAATGAAATTCAAACATTACATTTCTCTAATATTTTTATAAAGAGTATCCCAAGTATAACTTACATTCATGAACATGGAAGAAGATCAAGAGCAGCTATTTAGATGTCTGGTCACAATTACTGCTCAAATTAGTCCATGGCAAACTTGTTAAAATTACAAGAAAAAAAAA
>NW_005055954.1:0-91 GCF_000277835.1 Geospiza fortis
AGTGAATCCAGGCCATTTGTCTCCAGTTTTGTCTCTCTCTTGGGCAGAACAGCACTAGAGGATCTTCACTCACATACAGTCATTTCTCACA
>NW_005055954.1:2735-5186 GCF_000277835.1 Geospiza fortis
GTGGCAATTTAGCAACTGGTTTCCCTTTCAGTGGCTTTTGAGGGTGTCTAACAACTCTCAACTGCCCATCACATGTTTGGAAAGGAATCTCTGCCTTCAGGGAAGGAGTCAGGGCTTTGAACACTGAAGAAATCTTGCCTGAAGGACTACAGAAAAACTGCTCCTTGTTGAGACAGGAGGAGCGGTGGCAGTGGAGAGATCTCCTACCTGAACTGGTATCCCAAGTTGAGCTCTGGGGCAAATGGTTCGTCTATGACAATTGTGGTGCCAATGCTGAAAGCCTTGAGAGAGACGCTGTTCCAAAGGCTGTTCCTAATGAACAGCTGGACACTGTCCTCGAAACCCCCAGTGTCATCCAGGGTTGCTGTGACAGTCACAGGAACCTCACCCCTAGCAGGGATCACTCCTTCACTGGGTTCAATAACAAAGCAATAGGATTTGGAAGCCTGTAAGACAAGCATAAGATGCATTTAGGATGGAAACCAGACGCCCTGGTGTCTTGTGGGATAGAAGAAAAGGAAAGACTAAAGAGGGGAGGATAAAAATCCTGAAGGCCCTAAAGTTAAGCTACAGTACTGGGCAACAGCAGAGCTCATACAACCTGTATTTTCCCCTCCTTTAAGGGACTCACCCCATTAACCCCGTTTTGCCCAACCCAAGGGATGCTTATCCTCAGCAGAGTGTTCCTTCCCCAGTCTTTCTCTGCAGTGTGGGAAGGAAAGCTGCTTTCTCTCTCCTGGCCTCTCACAAAGGCTCAAGGCCAGAGGAAGTCATGACTGCTCAAATCCCACTGCAGAAACCACATGGCTGGAGGACACTGCTGAGAGCCTGAAGAACATCTCTGCAAAACCAGGTAAGCAAAACCCCAACACCAACCTATTCTTTCCCAAGGGGCCATCAGTGCTTCTGAACACCCCCTAAAGGACTGAAGCCCTCACTCCCCACCAATCATCAGCTGCAGAGAGGTGCCCCAGGGCCCTCTGCTTTGCAAAAGTCACCTCCAAATGCTTATAGCAGAGCAGGAAAGCAGGAAGCAGAAAGAAAACTGGACAACATGTGCTCTGTGGGCATGGCCCACTCTTCCCAAGAACTCTTGTCATCTGCTTTCTCATGGACTTGATGGACTGAGCAAGAGAGCTGGAAGCTGCCCAAAGGAGGGAGGAAAGGCCTTGCACCAGCCCAGCTGTACAGACACAGCTCTGCAGCTCTGGCCCTGGCAGGAGCATGTGAAACCCAACCTTTACACACCATCAGCACCCAGCCAAGGTGCACTGCTCCCTGCAAAGGCTGAAAGCAGAACTGCATTGTGGAGTCAGGAAAAGCTGCCCTGGGAAAAAACCCTCGCTTTAGAATAACATTTATCTCCCAAACAGCTGGAAAAGCAGCAAGAGGAAAATGCACAGCCCTCCTCCTTGGCCCAGGAGGCTGTGGCTGGACTCTCCCACATGGCCTGATGCTTTATCCACAGACACAAACCAGTCCATAGCATGGGGTTTTAACCAGCTCCACAAGTTCAACACACCCAGCATGAAGACCAAGAAACCTCAAGCCCCTCACAGGTCTCCCCCTGCAGCAGACATCCCAGCCAGCCCCAGGCCCAGCCTACAAGCCCTTCCTGGCTGCACCAGCCCTGCTCCCCCTGCCAGGGCAGCAGCCCCAGCTCCTTCTGCCCCATGCAGCCCCCACATATCACACAGCCTTTCTCTGCAGCTGCTCCCCAAAGATGCTCTTCAATAGCACAGAGATCACAGGCTGGGGGGTGCACAGCCCCCACACTTGTCTTTGTGTGGACAGCCCAGCTGGCTTGACCCCCAGGAGGTGTGAAAACTGCCTCCCCAGGAGCAGTCTGAGGACAGACCTCACACCCTGCTCTCTGCTGTTAACAGCAGTTTGGCACAAAGCAAATGCAGATGGGACAGGGAAACCACAGTGAAATCCATGCTCTGGGGAGCAAAGGACCACAGGTTTCTCTTGATCTTGGAGCTCCAAAAGCTAAAGCACAGCTAAAGACAAAAGATAAAATTAAGGGAGAACTTGTCAACACAACCCAGATTAATTTCTGCTCCAACATCTCTGCACCTGACTTCACTGAGGGGTGCCCCAGCTAAAACCACTCCAGAGCCAGGTTCCTCTTGCCTTGCTCAGAGGGAATATTGGAGTATCTTGCCTCCTCTCACACAGGGCAATATGGAAATCTTGCATTTAAAAACCAAGTCATGGCTGCTACTGACCAGCCCATTTCCCTGGAAAACAGCCCCACAGACACTTACCATTTCTAGCCTGAAGTCTGTAGGGACAAGACCTTTGTTGAAGAGGGTAAAGCTTTGTGAAGCAGGCTGTAGGGCTGGGATCCTGCCAAACTCTAACCGACTTGGACTTGGGTAGATTTCTGCCAGCTGTCCAGAGCTCCGTAATTCTACTCTCTGTTCCAGGAAGCAGGCAAGAAAGATT
>NW_005055955.1:0-351 GCF_000277835.1 Geospiza fortis
GGATCTGCAGTGACCTGAGGAGACCGTTCTTCCAGGGCCACCCCACCCAAATGTTGCTAGGGTCAAGAGAGAGGTGTTGACAACAGGATCCGCAGCAAGCTGCGGGCCAGGAATTCTGCCCGTGTCCCTGAAATCTCTGTGTGCTCTGCCCATGCAACCCCTCGTCAACACAGGGTGCGAGGCCCACTGCAGCCGGGACAGGGATTGCAGCTCCCTGCTCAGGCATTGCAGCTCGCCTGGCCAGCCCGCTGCCCTCACTCACCCTGACTGGGGTCCTTGAGCTCTTCCTGCTGCTCCTTCATCATGGGAAACCCGGCCATCTCTGAGAACAAAGAGTTCATCTTGGCCCCA
>NW_005055955.1:2548-3242 GCF_000277835.1 Geospiza fortis
CTGTCCCCCTGGGGCCTGGGCTCCCGATAATAATAAGGCCATAACAGAGGCTTTTATTCTTAAAGGGGGTCTCACCTGGCGAGCAGACCCACGGCATAGTGCTGGGTGTCAGCACACAGCAGCGTGTCCCAGCCACCCTTGCGCTGCATTGCAACAACCACGTGGTCACACCACAGTCGGCAGAGCAGAGCCTTCATGGCCTGCACTGCAAACCTGTGTGCAGAGCAAAGCCCAGGTCACACGGGGAGCGCTGGCGCTGGCCACAAGGGCATGGGAAGGACAGGAAGACTGGGACCTGTTGTAATTGCTGGGAAGGCGGTGTTCCTCATGGCATGCTCTCCAGAAGGCATTAACTTCCTCTGGTGGCATCTGCTGTGTGGTGATGACAACATGGAAGAGCAGAGCCACAAACAGGTGCCCAGAATAAGGGATCATGGCCTTGTGGCACTCAGGCACAATCACCCAGATCACCAGAGTTGCCTGCAAAAGAAGCAGCCCGAGACAGCGCTCAGTGCCGAGGTGTCCATGGGGCAGGGCCCAAGGGCAGATGCAGGAGGAGCAGCGGGGCTGGTGCCCCCTGAGCCTGCCCCTAGCCCAGGGTTCAGCCCAGTGCCAGAGGCATGGAGAGGATGGAGAGCTGCTGGAGAGGTGACCAAGGGGCAAGCGGAGGCCCGATCCAGACACTCACAGCCAG
>NW_005055955.1:4436-5160 GCF_000277835.1 Geospiza fortis
CAGCCAGAGCTGAGGGGCTGCGGGAGAGGCCGGAGAACACAGCCCAGCCCTGCGCTCCCCAGGCAGGGAGAGCCCCGGGATGGCCCAGGGGATGGAGCACGGCCACTGCGGGGTGTCTGCCCTGCCCCTGTTCTATCCTGTCCATGGGCATGTCCCCAGGGGATGGGATGGGATGGGATGGGATGGGATGGGATGGGATGGGATGGGATGGGATGGGATGGGGCCAAGCTGGCTGCCACCATCAGCCCTGTGGCCCAGCTCTGCACTCACCATCCTGCAATGTCTGAAACTGCCCCAATTCTTCAGGCTGTTGTGCTGGGGCAGCTCCAGTGTCTTTCTTTTTTTTCCCCCTGAACACTTTGAACAGGCTGAGGAATCTGCCTGCCATGCCTGAGTCTGGCCACGAGGGCACCTTAAAGAGAGATGGCTCAGGAAAACTCAAAGTGAACAAGTTGTTCAGTTGTGCCTTCGAGGCACCTGAGTGCAGGTCTTGTAGTCCTGCACCTTCCTGAAGCGTCCGGAAGAGTGTAGGACTACAAGTCCTGCACTCTGGTCTTGAGGCCTCCAGTCACAAGGACAGGAGACTCCTGATAAACTATTGTGGTCACCAGATGCCACGGTTTTGCCTTGAGGGCACTGGCTGCAGGGATGGGAGACACAGCGGAATAGCTCCGAGTCACCAAGTCCCTCAGTCTGGCCTCATGGGCGCCTGCAAAACAGAAGC
>NW_005055956.1:0-329 GCF_000277835.1 Geospiza fortis
TCTCCTCCCTCCCCCATCTCGGCCTGGCGGCTGTGGAATCAGTGAGTTTGGTGTGGGACTGAGTTTTATCAGGTCGGTGTGAGACCTTTTGGTGTAAGATCGAGCTGTATTCACTGGGATTTGAGTGGTTTTGAGGTGACAGATCCATCCCTCTTGCCTTTTGGAGTGCAAAGTGATTGAGAAGAGAAAAAAATTAAGGCCAAACCAAAACGGGAAGCAGCCAGGTGTGTTCGCAGCATGGATCCCAGGGAATGTGAGTGACCAGGGCCGTTCCCAAAGTGCCTCCTCCAGCGGGGGATGGAGCTGGAGCAGCGCACGAAGCTCTTCCC
>NW_005055956.1:407-1158 GCF_000277835.1 Geospiza fortis
CTTCCCACACTGGGGACACTCGTAGGGCCTCTCCCCAGTGTGGATGCGCTGGTGGATGGTGAGGTGGGAGTTCTGCATGAATCCCTTCCCACAGTCGGGGCATTGGAAGGGCCTCTCCTCTGTGTGAATCCGATAGTGCAGGAATAGATGGGAGCTGCTCGTAAAGCCCTTCCCACACTCGGAACACTCGTAGGGCCTCTCCCCAGTGTGAATCATGTGGTGCCTGACCAGGGTGGAATGGTGGCTGAAGCTCTTCCCGCACTGCCCACACTTGTAGGGTCTCTCCCCAGTGTGGATGTTCCGGTGCTGGATCAGGCTGGAGCTGCGGCTGAAGCTCTTCCCACACTCAGAACACTCGTAGGGCCTGTCCCCAGTGTGGATCATCTGGTGGCTGATCAGGTGAGAGCGCCGTCTGAAGCTCTTCCCACACTCCTCACACTCATGGGGTCTCTCCGTGCTGTGGATGCGTTGGTGCTGGATCAGGGTGGAGTTGTCCCTGAATCCCTTCCCGCACTCAGGGCATCGGAAGGGCCTCTCCCCCGTGTGAATCCGATAGTGCAGGAGGAGATAGGAGCTGGTCTTAAACCCCTTCCCGCACTCAGAACACTCGTAGGGCCTCTCCCCTGTGTGGATCTTTAGGTGCACGATCAGGGCAGAATTGTGGCTGAAGCTCTTCCCACACTCCCCACACTCGTACGGCCTCTCTCCAGTGTGGGTCCTCTGGTGCTCGATGAGGCCGGAGCTCCTGCTG
>NW_005055956.1:1366-5156 GCF_000277835.1 Geospiza fortis
CATGGAGCACCAGCTCCGAGCTCTGGCTCCATCTCCGGCCGCCTTCCCGGCCCAGGCTGGCTCTTTCCCCCTCACATCCCCGCCGTCTGCGTTTGCAGCCCCTCCTCGTGCGGCATCTCCGGGCCTTTTCCTCCCCGTTGGCTTCCTGCGCCGTGGAGCCGCTCAAAACGGCCTCTTCCAACAGGTTCTGCCGCGGGCATTTGTCCTCCCTGCTCTCCATGCTCAGCTCCTGCTCTGGGCGAGGAAGGACAAGGACACGATGGCATTTGCCTCCGTGCCACAGGCAAGGGCAAGGAGATCCCCCCACAGGGCGTCCGCGGCAGGACGGCCCCGGCACCCCCCGATGTCCCCCCGAGGGGCCTTTTCCGCTCAGCCTTGCACTTCTTCATTCTCCAAACATCCCCCCAAAAACCCAACCCAGGGACCCCCCGGGATATCTGGGCCCGCTCACCTGCGCGATGGGGGGGGCGATGATCCCACAGGTGGGGCTGCGAATTCAGGCAGGGCTGGAGCGCGGTTCCGTCAGCTCAGGCTCGATCCGCCTTTGTCCCTCCTCTTCCTCCCGCTCCTCCTGTTCTCTCTCCCCTCCTCCTCCTTCTCCCTAACCGCACCTCTTTCTCCTCTTCCATCCCTCCTCTCTTTCCCCACCTCCTTCTCCTCCTTTCTTCCTCCCTTTCCCTCCCTCCTCCTCCCTGACCCTCCCTCCTTCTCCTCCTTCATCCCTCCCATTTAACCCCTCCTCTTCCTCCTGCACCTCTCTAACCCCACCTACTCCTCTTTTTTCCAGCCCTTCTCCATCTCCGTTTTCCCTCCTCTTCCATGCCGTCCCTGTTGCTACCCTCCCGGTCCGTGCGATCCCAGTTGGGCGGGATCCCAGCCCATAGAATCTCAGACCAGTTTATCCCAGTGTGTGTGGCCCGGATCCATATGGCCCCAGTCTGTGCGGTCCCGGTCTGTAGGATCCCATTCCATAGGATCCCATTTCACAGGGTTCCAGTTTATACAGTCCCAGTCCCTATATGGTCCCGTTCCAGTTTATCCCAGTCTATAGGATCCCAATCCCTTTTTGGTCTCATTCCAGTTTATCCCAGCCCAGTTTATCCCTTTCCATAGGATCCCAGTCCAGTTTATCCCAGTCCAGTTTATCCCTTTCCATAGCATCCCAGTCCAGTTTATCCCAGCCCAGTTTATCCCTTTCCATAGGATCCCAGCTCCTATTTGGTCCCAGTCCAGTTTATCCCAGTCCAGGTTATCCCAATCCATAGGACCCCAGTCTGGCCTATCCCAGTTCAGTTTATCCCTTTCCATATGATCCCAGTCCCCATTTGATCCCATTCCAGTTTATCCCAGTCCAGTTTATCCCATTCCATATGATCCCAGTCCCTATTTGATCCCATTCCAGTTTGCCCCATTCCATAGGATCCCAGTCTGGGTTATCCCAGTTCCATATAATCCCATTCCATAGGATCCGAGTCCGGGTTATCCCAGTCCAGTTTATCCCATTCCAGTTTATCCCAGTCCATAGGATCCCAGTCCGGGTTATCCCAGTTCCATATTATCCCAGTCTATAGGATCCCAGTCCGGGTTATCCCAGTTCCATATTATCCCAGTCTATAGGATCCCAGTCCGGGTTATCCCAGTTCCATATTATCCCAGTCTATAGGATCCCAGTCCGGGTTATCCCAGTTCCATATTATCCCAGTCTATAGGATCCCAGTCCGGGTTATCCCAGTCCAGTTTATCCCATTCCAGTTTATCCCAGTCCATAGGATCCCAGTCCGGGTTATCCCAGTCCAGTTTATCCCATTCCAGTTTATCCCAGTCCATAGGATCCCAGTCCGGGCTATCCCAGTCTAGTTTATCCCAGTCCATATGATCCCAGTCCAGGCCATCCCAGTCCAGTTTATCCCAGTCCAGGTTATCCCATTCCATATGATCCCAGTTCCATATAATCCCAGTCCATAGCATCCCAGTCCGGGCTATCCCAGTCCAGTTTCTCCCAGTCCATATGATCCCAGTCCGGGTTATCCCAGTTCCATATAATCCCAGTCCATAGCATCCCAGTCTGGGTTATCCCAGTCCAGTTTATCCCAGTCCATAGGATCCCAGTCCAGTTTATCCCAGTCCAGTTTCTCCCAGTCCAGGTTATCCCAGTCCGGGTTATCCCAGTTCCATATTATCCCAGTCCATAGGATCCCAGTCCGGGTTATCCCAGTCCAGTTTATCCCAGTCCATAGGATCCCAGTCCGGGTTATCCCAGTTCCATATAATCCCAGTCCATAGGATCCCAGTCCGGGCTATCCCAGTCCAGTTTATCCCAGTCCATAGGATCCCAGTCCGGGTTATCCCAGTTCCATATTATCCCAGTCCATAGGATCCCAGTCCGGGCTATCCCAGTCCAGGTTATCCCAGTCCAGGTTATCCCATTCCATATGATCCCAGTTCCATATAATCCCAGTCCATAGGATCCCAGTCCAGGCTATCCCTGTCCAGTTTATCCCAGTCCATATGATCCCAGTCCAGTTTATCCCAGTCCAGGTTATCCCATTCCATATGATCCCAGTTCCATATCATCCCAGTCCATAGGATCCCAGTCTGGACTATCCCAGTCCAGTTTCTCCCAGTCCATAGGATCCCAGTCCAGTTTATCCCAGTCCAGTTTCTCCCAGTCCATAGGATCCCAGTCCAGTTTATCCCAGTTCAGTTTCTCCCAGTCCATAGGATCCCAGTCTCTCAGGCATCGTGGGGAACTGGGATAATGGGGGGAACTGGGATAATGGGAATTCTGGGATAACAGGGAGAGTAACTGGGATAGTGGGGGGAACTGGGATAACGAGGAGACTGGGATAACTGGGAAGGTGGGATAGTGGGGGGAACTGGGATAATGGGGGAAAAGCGGGATAATGGGGGAAAAGCGGGATAATGGGGGGAAAGTGGGATAATGGGGAACTGGGATAATGGGGGGGAACTGGGATAACTGGGATAATGAGGAGAGTGGGGTAATGGGGATACTGGGATAATGGTGAACTGGGAAACTGGGATAATGGGGATACTGGGAAAATGGGAAGAGTGGGATGATGGGGGGGGAAACTGGGAAAATGGGATAATGGGGAGAGTGGGATAATGGGGAAACTGGGATAACTGGGATAATGGGGATACTGGGATAATGGGGGGGGAACTGGGATAATGGGGGGGGAACTGGGATAATGGGGAACTGGGATAATGGGGGAAACTGGGATAACAGGAACATTGGGAATATCAGAATCATGGGAATTCTGGGCTAACAGGAATATCAGAATTATGGGAATTTTGGGATAACGGGGACACTGGGATAACAGAAATTCCAGGATAATGGGAATTCTGGGGTTAAGGGGAAATTTGGGATAACGGGAATTTTGGGATAACAGAAATTCCAGGATTATGGGAATTCTGGGGTTAAGGGGAAATTTGGGATAACGGGAATTCTGGGATAACAGAAATTCCAGGATTATGGGAATTTTGGGACAACAGGGAAATTTGGGATAACGGGAATTTTGGGATAACAGAAATTCCAGGATTATGGGAATTTTGGGACAACAGGGAAATTTGGGATAATGAGGAATTTGGGGATAACAGGGAATTTTGGGATTATGGGGAATTTTGGGATTATGGGGAATTTTGGGCTAATGGGGAAATTTGGGATAATGGGATCAAGGGGAAATTCGGGATAAGGAGGAAATCGCGGGCGAACGCTGCCCGATCCCCCCTCCATCCCGCTTTGGGAAGTTTTGGGGAATTTTTTGGGAATTTT
>NW_005055957.1:0-5156 GCF_000277835.1 Geospiza fortis
CCTGGGCAGCCTTTTCCAGTGCTCTGCCATCCTCTACGCAATGTAGCTCTTTCTCATGTTATGGTGGAACTTCTCGTGTTTTATTGGTTTTGTATTTTAGAGATATTCACAACTTAACTGGGCTAGAGCTCCAAGCAGCTGTACCCAACTTCAGAGCTGGCTGTGCTTTTGGGAGTTGGACCGTGCATCCTGCAAGAGTTTGATTCAAGGATTATGAATGCCAAGATCCTGGCTTTTTTTGTCCAAAGATCAAGAAGATACCCCAGCGCAACCTCATATGAAGTTTCTTTCACCTAAAGAAGGGAAGAAATAACTTGAAGTAAGACTTTCAGAGGCACTCTGTTCTCCCTACTTCTCATTTACTTTTTGAGATAAACTCCAGTGTGTTGGAGAGTTTAAGCAGAATCCACAAACACGCAGAAGAGATTATACTGCCAAGTTCAAAAGAGTAAACTGTGCAAACTGCAGAACAGCTTGAACTTTTAGCTTTCCTGCACTACAGATGATTGCACAGCCAGGCTCTAGCTGCTCTGTTGAGCTGGCTTTGCAGGAAATACCTACACGCCTAAACAAACAGTAATAGTAGAGACGTAAGAGCTCTCCTGCCTGTCATTCCAATAAGATCACCTGACAATGCACTTACGGGCAAGCCAGTCAGCCAAACAAATCATTAACTTGAAGTTTCAAGTAGCATGGAAGAGACTTTCTGCTTTCAGCACCGTTCTTTCCTGATCAGGGCAGAAAGAGACCGTGGCCTCTCTACACATACGGCAACCTTCACACAATAGCATTACTGCCAACTGCAATGGCATAAGGCAGGTGGCTGCTTTAGTTATTGCTTTAGGCTGCTGATAAATCATTTCCCGGGGAGGGACTGCAGACGCTGCACCTGCATGAATTCTCACAGACCACTAACACCTCTTTCCAAAGTCAAAAGCATTAGCATGGAAGTGAACTTCAACAGAAGTGAATAAAATCTCCCATTTTCTTCCTGTACATCCTCTAGAACTGCCTTACCCACTCCAGTCTCCAAGACAAAATCTTAAGAGTAAAGAGGCTTCAGCATGGTTGTCTAAGGCATTTTAGTTTTGTGGCAAAAAAAAAATCAACCCCAAAAAACAATATAATATTCAAATCACTTGATTCCCATTAGGATGGGTCTCATTTAGATGTCAGCAGTAGGAAACCTCAAAAGGCAGAGTAGCCCCAACATTTTGTTTCATTACCAGTATGGTGTAGTTCCATCCCACTCCTGAAGGATGGGTGTCTTACATGAGTCCATATAGCACACCAGCATCTGCTCACTGCTCTCTTCTTTCCATTTTCTATCATCCTGTATTCCTCTAATTCCTAGTCATCTTATTGAAATTACAAGGCTGAGTATTGACATTTTGGTCTGTGTTTGCATAGCCCTGGCACAATTATGTGCAGATCCCTAAATAGGTCTTAAGTACAATGTTCATACAAATTAGACCAGTTACATCAACTAACTGGGAGAACACTGGTCCTGTTTCAAGCTCTAATATACTTGCAGTCTCAATTCTAAGAACAAAGACACCAGTGATTACATGAATTGCAATAAAATCATATTCCAACATTCTGCACCTGAATTTCTATCTCATAAAAAGGCAAATAGTCTGGCTTCAAAAAGTGAAACCAAATACAGTCCGTGGCCAATTAAGAACAAGAGATTTCAGTCAAAAGCCCCTCCAAAGGAAAACTACCCCTAGCCCTCATGAGCCTGAGAGTCCTGTCTCCATCACTCCCAACCATGGTTGCTCATTAGTATTCCCAGTGCTCGACAAGTTTGGTTAATAGCCTAAAGCTCCATCTGTGATAGGCAGTATTTACTCAACAAGGAGATAGCCCACAGGCTTCAGTGGATTGCTTATTTCTGCTCATGCTGTAGCAGGCCCACAGACTTAATACAGATGGAAGGAAGGAGATAGGATGTGGTTCTCTTTACCTTACACAAGAGAGTCATTCTGCTAAGAGGGCATAGAATAAGAATCTGAGTCAACATTTGCTGAAAGTGGTGGAAAGGCTCCCATCCTTTTTTGCTCACTGTTTTTCTCCTTGTCTCCATTTCTAATTCAAGGCTTAGTGCAAGCATATGCAAATGAGCAAAATACATATTTTTGGCCACTTACATTACATCAGACCCAGAAGTTCAGTTTTGGCTTCTTCAGTTTAGTTCAATCTGTTATCATATTGCTCTGGTTGGGAAAATCAGTTAAATAGTTTTTTGCTTGCTGTAGGTAGATATTTCAGGCATCTAGCTCATTTTTAAAAAGAACATTTTTTAGAAAACACCCCCTCTGCACACACAATTTGTTCATAATATATTTCTAAGTTTGTCACAAGAAGGCATCTTCCAGTGCAATAAATTTAAACTTTCACTTTGAAAGGGTCTTAGCTAAATTGAGACTGCTCACAAAAAGATAAATATAGGTTTTAAGATAAACACATTCCTACTAGAACATTCAGTCACAGTGTTACTGTAGTAACAGTCATACATACTTGCACCTCCTCACAGCTAAGGAAAAATAAGAGATGGATGACTGTCAGGCAAGTGCTGAAGCAGAGATCTCGGATCACATCCAAAAAGTGGTCACATCAGCTGAGGTGGCACTAAGAACTGTGACTGATATTTCAATAACTCACTTTGGTTTTCATTAAGCAAGGAATGCTGATTAACATAATTCAGCTGCCAGGTTTAGTGAGCTAAGCTACTCCAGAATCATTTCCTCAACCTAGAGCTGCCCCTGCACACAGTGCTGGACACCATTCATAGTCATTTGCATCAGACAGAGCAAATAGGAGTCCAAGGCTCCTGCTACAATGAGTCCAGAGCCTACTGCACTTTCAGATATAAAGAAAAGACAGATTTCCTCAGAATTCAATTTAATTTCAGCAACAAAGGCTATATACTATTACCTGTCTGTCTGGAGCAAACTAACCAGAATTAACTATTTCAAGTACACTGACCAAGGAAGAGTGCAAAACCCACTATTTTACTAGAAGTCCAGCTTCATTATTGAGGTTTGTTCAGGCTCCTTACAGGCTCCATTTGCCTTTGAAACATGCAGTGCTTGGCCTGTGTAAAGCAGACCTGGGCTGTTAGAGCTGCCTGACCTGGTCCTGTGATACTGATGAAAGGACTTTGCCTCTGCTGTACCCTGGCGTGTGTCATAACATACACTGTATGGGGGCAAAGTGGCTGTCATTTCCTCCCAGGTGTGCCAGAGTCACCCCAAGCATAACCAAGAGGGTGATAACAGACTTGGGCAACAAATGAATCTTGTAGGCAGGCCCCAAGTCCACTGTACACAGCCAGGAAGGCCTGTGGGGGAGGTACAGCAGTGACATCAAGACAGTAACACACTGAGGGAGCAAGTTTTTGTAGTCACTATGGCAGATGACAGGCTAAGGATGTTGGAAGGAAAGAGAGAACATTTTAGGCACAACAAAGGCTCCTCCATACATGCAAGTGGCTATAGCAGTGCTGACAAATGCACCAGCATTGGCCCCATATGCCTCCACAAGCTTTGGAAGGAAAGAGACTTCCAGATAAACATCTAGTGTCAAGCATAAGTGACAATCTCCCCTTTGAAATTAATCTTTTCTAACTGGTTATCCCCATTAGTTTATATGATCAGATTCAGATTAGGTAGGATGAGAAAGACCCACTAAGATCACAGACATCCCCAAGATAGACTAGTAAAACTGGAAGATCCTTCCTTATCTGCAACTTCATGTTATGAGCAAAGGTTTTTTTATTGTGGTATAATGCTTTAACTTCACTTACCTCCCCAGCAAAATTATACCAGCACAAGCATTTTTGTCTGTTGTGATCACATCTACAACACCAGCACATGTAAAAACAACGCCAAAGTGTCATTCTGCATCAATGCTTTGCCAGCTGAAATTTCAAAGACAGAAGCACAAAGTCCAGCATGTAAGAGATATAACTATATCCTTGATGGATCTTCCTTTTTAATACCCATTACCCCCATCAGAGAATGATTGCTGCAGAAAAGATTACAAAAAGAACAGGTGTATAAAATACTAGCAGTGCAACGATAAGACTACAGCTGGGGACAGCAAGCAGGCAAGTCTCCCACGAGAAGGAGAGAGGGAATATTCCCAAAGGCACTACTGATCCCTTACATTTGATCTTATCCCCCACATCACAATCTATGCATTGTTTTTGGCAAGATGACAGGTAGATGGGGAACAATTTAACTTCTCTATCAGTGGGATGGTTTGGCATGGTACAAGAGGCACGTATCCTCACAACTACAAAGTTGGAGGGCTTAGCAGAACCACCCTGTTTGCTTAACAAAGTGACGTAAGCCACACAACCACGCAAGCACAGCCTTTGTTCTTTCCTCCAGCTATCCCTGTTTTGCCTCAATGCCCTCCTACTAATTTCAAGTCTAGCCCAGTAGTCTGCAAACCTTAAAGCAGGTACTGCATCTTTTTAATGCCCAGGTATGTTCTGACTAGGCACCAAGGGTAGCTAATCATAATAAATCTGAATTTAATTGTTGGCAACTAGAATGTCCCTAGAAATGCCAAGTGTAATACATATATATGGTTCACCATTAATAAATTCTGCTTTAGGAGGCTGAGCATATTAAAGAAATGATCATGCCCTACAAAGTACATATGAACATCTCTTTATACCACACTATTAACAGATGGTGTTGTACTACCATAAGTTCAATTCCTAATAGAGATGGTTTATAGATAAAAATGATGAAGCCTCCTATTGAAGTGCTGAAGACATGCTACTCTTGTAACAGGATTATGGCATCTATTAGTCAATTCCATTGAGGATAAACTCCTGATTTCTGCAGTGTGACAGAAAAAACAATTACCTCATACAAAACAGACTAAGCAGAACATAACAGATATTTACCTGTACATCACAAAACACACAATTAAGGTAAGGAGAATCATACCAGTTCTTTTTTTTATTATTATATATCTCAGCAGGCTTGTTTTCAGAAATTTCAAGATCTTTTGTCATTTTGCTATGCAAACTGACACAGAAATCACAGCAAGCCAGATTTAAAGGCAAACCACATTCCTCAGCTAAGACTGTTTTCTCTTCAGATAATACAGCAGAACATCACTTTTTGGTTTTTTGG
>NW_005055958.1:0-1423 GCF_000277835.1 Geospiza fortis
GGTTGAACACGGCAGGACCACCCTGACCAAAATGGGGTAAAAAATGGAAAAACCGGGAAAAAACGGGGTTAAAATAGAGAGAAATGGAAAAAAATGGGGTAAAAATGGGAAAATTGGTTAAAAATGGGGAAAATGGGGTTAAATTTGGAGCACGGCAAGAGCACCCTGACAGCTGCCAGCACCGAAGGTAAAATGGGGCAAAAGCAGCAAAAAATGGGGAAGAACAGGTTAAAAATGTGAAAAAATGGGAAAAAGGGGTTAAAATAGAGAAAAATGGGGTAAAAATGGGTTAAAAAGAGTAAAACTGGAATTAAATCCGGGTCAAATGGGGCCCAGGGCAAGAGCAGCCATGAGCGAGGTTAAAATGGGGTGAAACCCGGGGAAAACGGGAAAAACGGGGCTGGAATTAGAGCGGAGAAAAGCAGGAAAAACTCGGGGGGGTTTTGGGGTGAATTCTGCGGTTTTTGGGGTGGAATTTTGGGGTGAGTTTGGAGAGCTTCAGGGTGAGTTTTGGGATGAATTCTGGGGGTTTTGGGGTCAATTTTGGGGTAAAATTCGGGGCTTTCGGAGTGCATTCTGAGGGTGAATTTTGGGCTGCATTTTGGGGTGAAATCTGGGGATTTTGGGGTAAACTTTGGGTTGTTTTTTTTTTTTTGCCAAATGTTGGGGTTTTTTTGATAAATTTGGGGGGTTTTGGGGTGATTCCTGGGGTGAATTTTGAGGGTTTTGGGGTAAATTTTGGGGGTGATTTCTGGGGCTTCAGGGGCGAATTTTGGGGCGAATTCCGGGGGTTTTGGGGTGAGTTTTGGGATGAGTTCCAGGCATTTTTGGGGTGAATTCCAGGGATTGTGGGGTAAATTTTGGGATGAATTCCGGGGGTTTTGTGGTGAAATTTTGGGGTAAAATTCGGGGCTTTGGGGGTGAATTCTGAGGGTAAATTTTGGGGTGAATTTTGGGGTAAATCTGGGGATTTTGAGGTGAATTTTGACGTGAATTCTGAGGGTTTTGGGGTGAATTTTGGGGTAAAATTCGGGGCTTTGGGGGTGAGTTCTGAGGGTAAATTTTGGGGTGAATTCTGGGGATTTTGGGGGTCAATTTTGGGATGAATTCCAGGCGTTTTTGGGGTGAATTCCGGGGATTTTGGGGTAAATTTTGGGATGAATTCCGGGGGTTTTGAGGGTGAATTTTGGGGTAAAACTCGGGGCTTTGGGGGTGAATTCTGAGGGTAAATTTTGGGGTGAATTCTGAGGGTTTTGGGGTGAGTTTGGGGGTGAATTCCAGGGGTTTTTGGGGCAAATTTCGGGATTTTTGGGTTCAGGTGGGATCAGTACTGAATCTGGGGGGGGTCAATGACATTTTTGGGGGGGTCACTGATAATTTTGGGGTCCCCCCCCCCCGCAGTGTTATCAGCGGGGGGGGGGGG
>NW_005055958.1:1568-3011 GCF_000277835.1 Geospiza fortis
CGCCACCCGGTGGCGGCTGCGGGAACTGCAGGGGGAGCGCCGGGGTTGGCGCCGGAAATTTTCCCCAAAAAAAAGTCCCAAAAATCACCAAAAAATCCCCAAAAATCACCAAAAAATCACCAAAAACCCGCCCCCAAAAATCCCTAAGAAATCCCATCGTGGTTGTCCCAAAAATCCACTTGAAAATCTCAAAAAAAGATCACACAAATTCCCCCCCGAAATCCTTCAGATTTCCCCGAAAATCCCCTGAAATTCCCCCAAAAATTCTCCCCTGACATCCTTCAAATTCCATCCGAAATTGCCCCAGAAATCGCCCCCAAAAAATCACCCAAATACCCCCAAAAATTCCCCCAGAAATTCCCACTTATATTCCCCCAAAACTCCCTCAAATTGCCCCAAAATTCCCCCAAAAATCCCTCAAGTTTCTCCAAAATTCCCCTCGAAATCCCAGAATTTCCTCAAAATCACCCAAAATTTAAAAAATTCCCCGGAAACCCCAAAAAAATCCCTGAAAATCCCCCCAAATACCTCGAAATTCCCCAAACTCCCCCAAAAATCCCAAAATTCCCCCGAAAATCCCGCTGAATTCCCCCCAAAATTCCTCCAAATTCTCCTTAAATTCTCCCCAAAATTCCAGAAATAAAAAATCCCCAAAATTTCCCCCAAAATCCTCGGAATTCCCCGGATCCTCCCGGAATGACCCAAAATCGCCGTTTTTCGCCCCAGAACATGATCACGGGCACTGCCCCCCTGGACGGCGTCATCCTCGTGGTGGCCGCGACCGACGGGCAGATGCCGCAGACCCGGGAGCACCTGCTACTGGCCAGACAGGTGAGGGGGCGTGGCCAGGTGAGGAATGGGCGTGGCCAGGGGTGAGAATGGTGTGACAGGTGAGACAGGTGTGTGATGGGTGTAAGACAGGTGTGACACGTGTGTGATAGGTGAGACAGGTGTGAGACAAACATGACAGGTGAGAGGTGTGAGACAGGTGTGACAGGTGTAAGACCGGTGTGACGGGTGAGACAGGTGTGAGGTGTGACAAGTGTGACAGGTATGAGGTGTGACAGGTGTAAGGTGTGACAGGTGTGAGACAGGTGTGTGATAGGTGTGTGAGAGGTGGGACAGGTGAGACAGGTGTGTAATAGGTGAGACAGGTGTGAGACAGGTGAGACAGGCATGACAGGTGTAACAGGTGAGACAGGTGACATGGGCGCAGTCAGGTGTGACACGCAGCACCTGCTGCTGGCCCGACAGGTGAGAACGGGGCGGGGCCAGGTACGGGGGGCGGGGCCAGCTGAGACAGGTGTGACACGCAGCACCTGCTACTGGCCAGACAGGTGAGGCACAGGTGAGATCTGTGCAGCTGTACAGGTAAAGGGGCGTGGCCAAAGCAGCTCCCCTGCCTCCCATTGGCTGCGTTTCTTACACCGGGAAGGGGCGTGG
>NW_005055958.1:3895-4066 GCF_000277835.1 Geospiza fortis
ACACGCAGCCCCTGCTACTGGCCAGACAGGTGAGGCACAGGTGAGATCTGTGCAGCTGTACAGGTAAAGGGGCGTGGCCAAAGCAGCTCCCCTGCCTCCCATTGGCTGCGTTTCTTACACTGGGAAGGGGCGTGGCCTCACCTGGCCCCCACCTCTCTCACCTGCCCAGGG
>NW_005055958.1:4669-5155 GCF_000277835.1 Geospiza fortis
ACACCTGTGTGACACCTGAGACACACCTGTACAGCACCTGTACAGCCTCTATACACTGTCTGTCACACCTGTGTCACACCTGTGTCACACCTGTGTCAGTCGCTGCCTGCTGCCCATCGAGGCCGTGCACTCCATACCAGGTGAGACACACCTGAGATACACCTGTGTGACACCTGAGACACACCTGTACAGCACCTGACACACCTGTACTGCATTTATATGACATCTGTTATGCCTGTGTCTCACCTGTCCCTCACCTGTCCCTCACCTGTCTCACCTGTCCCTCAGGGCATGGCACAGTGCTCACCTGTGTCTCACCTGTCCCATCTCACCTGTCTCACCTGTCAGGGCATGGCACGGTGCTCACCTGTCTCTCACCTGTCTCACCTGTCAGGGCGTGGCACGGTGCTCACCTGTCCCTTTACCTGTCTCTCACCTGTCCCAGGACGTGGCACGGTGCTCACCTGTCTCACCTGTGTCTCACCT
>NW_005055959.1:0-687 GCF_000277835.1 Geospiza fortis
TGGAGCATCCAGGGGAGGGAGGGACCAATCAAAAAAACTAAGAACTGAGCGCAGAGCCCCCCTGCGTGGGTACAAAATTAAGGGTGGGCTGTTAACATCCATGCGCAGGGGGGGAGAGAAAGGCCTGCTGCCAGCTGACCCCATTCCATCAGGGGTCTTGACACCACTTCCACCTGGGAGTGGAAATGCTACCGGACTTGGCAGAACTTCATCAAATGTGACTTTTCTAACATACGTGTCTTGCCTCGGTCATCTTTCTCCGAGTCTTTTACCTGAGCCTTTGCTCCCCACTGATTCTGCTGTCTCTTTCTTTAGGTTGCGGACTGCGCACACAAACCATCTTCGGAATTCAAACATCTGTGCGCTTTCTGTGTGCCCTGAGGACTCAGGTATCTGGGACAAATTGAGCCACCAGTTTATCGTTGTGGGAGACACAAAAGTTACATCTCCTGACATCCAAGTTTACCTGTGCCTGATATTCGCAGACCAACCACGCTTTTCATTGTTTGTAGCATGTGTCCACCCCCCATTGTTCCTCCCAAAAGGTACCATCATTGCCCAGGCCATCCCGGTTCAGATTCCAGCGGCTCCATCTGTGGCCTGGGTGCAGAGACTGGGCCAGCCGAAACCTCGTCTTGCTTGTTGACTGACCCAGGGAAGGGACCAAATCACCATCCGGGGGATGCT
>NW_005055959.1:711-5150 GCF_000277835.1 Geospiza fortis
GCTGGCTCAGGAGTGGCCGTTGCGTTGGGAGTTGCAAGACATGGCTGGACACATTCAGGGTGTTGGTGGGTTCCAATTGGCTAAACAAAGTAAAAGCATCGTGGGAATTACGGAACCGGATGGACAATTGGCTTGAGTGTGTCCGTTCGTTTTGGATTACACTGAGCCCCTGTGGGGAAAGGACACCCTGGCCCAGTGGGGAGCCAAAATTGACCTTCTGGCTCCCCAGGTTTTTTGGGCAGCAGTCACTGAAGAGTGTGCCGCCCGGAAGCTCAATTGGTGATTTGACAAACCTATCTGGGTGAGTTAGTGGCCACTGAACAAGCAGAAATTAAAAGCACTCGTGGAACTCATGGATGAGCAGGTCAAAAAGGGCAACCTGGTGGATTCCATGTCAGAGTGGAACTCCCCAGTGTTTGTCATCTGCAGGTCATCTGGGAAATGGCGGCTCCTCCATGACCTCCGCAAAATCAACAAAATTATTCAAGACATGGGTGCCCTCCAATCAGGGATGTCGTCCCCAGCAATGCTCCCTAAAGATTGGAATCTGGCCGTAATCGATATCAAAGACTGTTTTTTCCAAATTCCCCTCCACCCTGAAGATGCCCCACGTTTTGCCTTCACGGTGCCCACCTGAAACCATGAAGCTCCCTGCAAGCGGTACCACTGGCGTGTGCTCCCACAGGGAATGAAATGCAGCCCTGTGATCTGCCAGGGGTAGGTCGCTTCCCTGCTGGCCGCAATCTGGGAACAATTCCCGGACATCGTCCTCCAACATTATATGGACGACGTTTTGGTCTGCGCCCACAGCGACGAACTGTTGGTGCACGTACTGTCTTGTGTAACAGATTGTTTAATCGCTGCAGGGTTCGAGCTCCAGGAGAACAAAATTCAGCGGATGCTCCCCTGGAAGTACTTGGGCCTGGAAATCACAAGGCGGACCATTGTTCCCCAGAAATAGGCAATTCACCCTACGGTGAAGACTCTGGCGGATGTTCACAGCCTGTGTGGGGCTTTGAACTGCGTGAGACCCTGGCTGGGCATCACAACTGAAGACCTGACCCCCCTCTTTGATTTGTTAAAAGGGGGAGAGGAGCTATGTTCTCCTGGGGAACTCACCCCAGAGGCCAAGGCTGCACTGCGGAAAATCCTCAAACTTATTGAGGCAAGGCAGGCTCATCGTTACCACCCGGGCCTGCCTTTCAAATTTATCATCTTGGGAAAGTTGCCACACCTCCATGGGGTCATCTATCAGTGGGATGAGCCCCCGAAAAACCCAAAACCATCGGGTGAGAAAAAGGGGAAGGACCAAGGCGGGAGGGACCCCCTCTTAGTTATAGAGTGGGTGTTCCTCAGCCATCATAGGTCCAAGAGAATCACGAGGCCACATGAGCTGGTGACAGGACTCATCCGCAAGGCAAGATAGCGGATCAGGGAGCTGGCAGGTGTGGACTTTACATGTATGCACATTCCAATTGAATTAAAATCTGGGAAGTTGAAATTAAAAATGATTACAGAGCTTCTGGAGGAGAGTGAAGTGTTGCAATTCGCTCTTGCCAATTACACTGGGCAAATTGACATTGAGCGGCCTTCTCATCATTTATTCGGTTCAGATCTTGATCACTTCAAATTTGCCGCAAAGAAAATTCAAAGTAGAGTCCCATTTGATGCCTTGACAGTTTTACTGATGCATCTGGCAGGACCCACAAGTCAGTAATGACTTGGAGGGACCCGCAAACTCAGCAGTGGAAAATGGATGTTGCCATTGTTGAAGGTTCACCTCAAGTGGCCGAGTTGGATGCTGTCGTCAGGGCATTTGAGAAATTCAGAGATAAACCCTTTAATTTGGTAACGGACTCAACCTATGTCGTTGGTGTAGTGGCTAGAGCAGAAAATGCTGTCCTCCAGGAAGTTCCGAATTTGGCCCTCATCAGTTTGCTCTCGAAATTGATCCAGCTCATCTCCCACCGGGAGCAAATGTTCTACGTCATGCATGTAATATCTCACACAGACCTGCCTGGGATCATCGCTGAGGGGAACTGCCGGGCTGGTGCCTTGGCGGCTGACCCTGATCAGGCTGAAGCCCTAGCGGCTGATCCCATTGACTGGGCCATTGCAGCTGCTGTCCGGATGGCCCCACTCCCTGATGTGTTCCAGCAAGCAAAGCTGAGCCACCAGCTCTTCCACCAAAATGCTCCTAGTCTGGTCCGCCAGTTCCATCTAATGTGTGACCAGGCCAAAGCCATTGTGGCCATATGCCCCCAGTGCCAGCAGGATCAGCTCCCATCTTTGCCTGCTGGCGCAAACCCGAGGGGACTCTCCAGCTGCGAGGTGTGGCAGACTGACGTCACCAAAATCCCACAATTCGGCCGCCTCAAATTTGTACATGTATCAGCCGATACATTTTCCGGTGCAGTCTTCGCCTCTGCTCACATGGGGGAGAAGGCTCTGGATGTTGAAAAACACCTTCTCCAGGCCTTTTCCATGCTGGGCATCCCCAAAGTCATCAAAAGAGACAATGGGCCTGCGTACATTTCTAGGGAACTCTGAGCTTTCCTACAGCAATGGGGAATAGAGCATTATATAGTCATCCCCTATTCCCCCACAGGACAGGCCGTGGTTGAGAGGAGCCACCAAAGTCTCAAAAAAGTTCTATCTCGTCTAACACCAATCATGAAGGTGGAGTCCCCTCAGTCCCAGTTATCAAGAGCCTTGTTTACTATCAACTTTTTAAATTGTTCCTTTGATGATTTGAACCCGCCGATCATTCGGCATTTCAGGGCACACGGAGATCTGCGGCCTAGGGAGAGACCGCCAGTGATGGTGAAAGATCCGGAAACCTGGCGGACGGAGGGACCCTTCGACCTGGTGGCTTGGGGGCGGGGGTACGCTTGTGTGTCCACCCCCTCAGGCCCCAGGTGTGTTCCTTGCAAGTGGGTTCGGCCCTTTGTGCCGAAGGCGACCAAGGCAACACCGCCTGTTCCCCAAGTCCGAGTAGCCAGCTGGCGGCGGAGGAGACAGAGCTGGGAGCCCCTTCTATTCTTTCTGAATTCCCTTCGCTGAACCTCTGTCACTATCCTCTCCCCGGGGCAAGGCATTCTTTCATTTCCTCCTGTGTCTTTCTTTTGTTTTAGTAGACCCAGCCCAGAGATGACATCGAGAGTGTCAGCAGCGCTCCTTGCCCTGTTTACCATCGCAGCGTGGGCAATGCTGATCGCCCCTGACATTGCCCCCCAGCCAAAAACCAACATCTGGAGATCATTGGCATGGTCTCTTGGACAAGACCACATCTGTCTCAACGCTGAGTCAGCAGAGGACCCTCTGTCATCCTGTTTGGTGGGGATCCCCCTCCCCCTTGACTCCCTCCCTTTCCCCTGGGGGGCTGCTCTCAACAGGCTGGGCAAGGTCCAGGACCCGACATGGGTCTGGAACAACACCATCTTCCATTTGCCCAATGCCCCCGAAGAGCCCCTCCAGTTCAACCTGCTCAGTTCCGCCAACGCTTCCAGATGTTTTTCGTTTTCAGTCCCCGATCCTCTCCTTCCCAAAAAGTGGCAGTCCTTCAAAAAACCTGGCCCCAAAGTCCCTGAATGGGTCTGGGCAGGGGACGGCCCAGCAGCCCTCAGCCCTCGCAAGTGGTGCAACCACACTTTTAACATCAGGGGCCCCTCCTCCTTGGATTTCCACCCCAAACTCCTACCCCATGGTTGTTATTTTATTTGCGGCAACCGAGGTTGGAGTAGCATCCCCTCTCTTCTGATTGGAGGCCCACGTACAATCGGCCACCTGTCCCTGCTCACTCCTGGCACAACCCAAATTGATAATTGGCAGTCAAAATCTAACAGTGAAGCAGAGATTCGGTCTAAAAGAGACTTGACAGAATTTAGCTCAGACTGTGACTCTGAAATTAACCTTTGGGCAATATCCAAAAGAGTTGCAGTTTTGTTGTTTTTGTCTTGGGTTTCATTTGGAAAAGTCCTTGGCAAATTGGGTCACCTAGAGTGCTGGTCTTTGAAACAGGCGAACCTCACTTCTGTGGCCATTGTGAACCTCCTAGCAGACGAGAAAATTACCAGACAGGCAGCTTTGCAGAACTGAGTAGTGCTCGATTATCTGCTGCTCCTCCACCACCACCAGTGTGAGGAGTTCGAGGGACTCTGCTGCTTCAATCTGTCATCAAAAGCACTGAATGTCCAAAAAGCGTTGGACGAGATGGAAGGTCTGATTCATGAGATCAAGCAGGAGACCGGGGGCTGGCTGGAGAACTTGTTTTCAGGAACATCTCAAGCTGGGCTGGGTCGATCATCAAGGACATTTTAGTTGGACTTTTTGTTATCGTCGCTGTCATAATTGGATGTTCTGTTTTGTGGACATTAGTAAAAAGACTTTTATTAAAGGTTACCACCTCCACATCTGTGAACTTCGCCGGCCGCATTGAA
>NW_005055960.1:0-2789 GCF_000277835.1 Geospiza fortis
TGGACTAATTATCATAACTACTCCAAACACTTCTAGGAGGAGATCTGAGGTTTGGCCTGATTTAGATGAATGTCACTCATTGGTCACTCAGTGGTCACTCATTGGTCACTGTGTCTCAGACCTTGAAGATCAGGCTTGGTTTGTTTGGTGTGAAGTCCAGCTGACCCTATGTCTTAGTTGGGTTGACTCCCAGATATTCCTCTTTTCTTTTAAAGCTAGAAATAAATGTGAGGGAATCTTGTAGAACTCCATACAGACGTGGAACTTGCCCCACTTTTTAACTTTTTGAGAAGAGACTGACATCAAATCTCCTAGAACTTTAACACCTGAAGCTCAAAAAGCCCCTGAAAAGTCACTGAAGCTTTTCAAACAAGACAAAGCAGACTGTTGTTCTCCAGAAGAGCCATTTTTCCTTGCAGTGTTAGGAGAAAAAATGCAACTTTATGGTCTCATTTTTCAATGGAACACTTCTGAAAAAGATCCTTTGTTAATCACACAGTGGGTTTTTCTTCCTGATAGGTCTCCAAAAACAATTTTTACAGCCATGGAGATGACAGCTGAAATCATAATTAGAGCCAGAACAAGATTGCTACCTTGTTGCTATCTTGGCAGGCCAAGATTTTGTAATTATTTATTTACCTGTGAAAAGGGTTGATTGGGCTTTGCAAAATTCAGACTTGTAAATTGCATTGTTAAATTATTCGGGTGTTTGTTCTATTCATTACCCAGGCCATAAATTGTTACAAGCTAAATTAAGTTTTAGAGGAAAATCCCAGGCTGAGTGAAGAGCCTTTAAGTGCTATAACTCTCTTCACTGATGGAGCAGGGAAAACACACGAATCAATAATAGTATGGCAAAATCAAACAACCAAAGCATGGGAGTCAGATGTTCAAACAATAGAGGGCTCTCCTCAGATTATTGAACTGGCTGCAGTATTGTAGGGCGTTTCTCCAACAAAGAACAAGAAGTGATTATGCCTCCAGACTTCCTCTGGACAGGAATCATGGACCCTATTTTAGAGACTTCAGTTTAAATTGTTCTGTATTTCACTTTATCTCCCTCTTTTGTTTTTATGTAAGAAAGGGGGAGATGTTGCAGTGCACTTGGCATTTAATGGTTTGTTCCAGTTTTTCCCCTTTGTTCTATTAAGTAAGTTCATGTTAATTGAAGTTGGTATGTCGCCTTCCCCCCACCTTGAGTTATAATGGTTCTGCCCTGGGCTCCCCTTCCCGCCCTCAGTGTAACAGTTTTTATCTCAGTCACTTTTCTCTGCCCCAGTTGCTCTGGTCTTCCCTAAACCCCTCCCCTGATCCCCATGACAACCGCTTAGTTCTCTCCTCCCAGTCCCCTGTCCCACTCTCTGTCCCTGCCTCTCCCCTAGAACCTTCTACCCAGGGCGGAGAGTGATTGGATGCGGGGCTGGGACCCCTCCCCAACCGGGTTCCTATTGGTATCTTTGATATGTTCATCATTTGTATCTGTATCATGATTTGCCCGAGGACAGGTGCCACCCTCTCTCACTGTAACCCTTAAAACCTCTGTGAACCCACCCCTTGGGGCATTTGCCTGTCTGCTCTTCCTCTGGATATATAATAAACCAAAGCTCTGGCATAGACAAGTGCCGCTTGTCTCCTTGCTGGCTCGCCGCAGGACTCTCAGTCTCTCCGCCAAGGAGACGGTTTGCCACCAGAACGTGGGGACGCTCCTCAGCCGCTGCCCCTTGAGCCAAAGCTCTCACCCAGAGCTAGCACTCACGAGAGTGGGGTAGTGGCCCAGCAGACTGCCAGTGGTGCTGATCGCTGGCTGGGAGGTTTGACCTTCCACACGGTCACCGTAGCATCAGGCTGAGCATGAGACGAGGCCGACCCATTTCCAGGCAAAGGCTCCCGCCAGCCTGGAATGGACAGCAGACTCAGGAAAAAATGCGATCAATTATCAAACAGTGAAGGCTGTTCCCATGGCAATGACTGAGAGCATGGCCATCAGAAACACTGACAGCAGAATGACTCAGGGCATCAGAAACACTGGCACCATGCCCGCTCCCACTGTGATTTGTGCTCCCACTAAGGATTTTTTTGAGGACAGTGCTGTTTCTCCTCAGCAGCAGGTAAGCAGCCTGGGGCCAGGCCTGGAGGCCTGCCAGCATCGTGTGTCCCCTCAAGCCGTGCTCACTGGGCCCTCTCAGCCTTGGAGGCCAGCACAGTGTGGCAGGAAGGGAAGCACTTCTTGGGGGAAGCTGGGGAAGTTGCTGCCTTGGACAGCACGCAAAATCTCCCCCATGCCTCCTCCAGGTGCCAGCCATTGTAAGGAGCATTCACCAGAGTCTGGTGTCCCAAGTCACTCTGGATGCCAGGCTGCAAATTGACATTGTGAGGCTGGCTGAAGAACACCCTGCTGACGTGGTGCTGACCCTCCTGCGCTGTGCCCCAACGTGTGACAGGTACGGGGCCCACGTGCCTGGAGAGCTCAGGGCTCACCAGCCTTTGGGGCCCATGGCCCTGCACAGCCTGTGCTATGGGGTCTGCCAGACAGGCAGAGAGCTCCAGGACCCTGGGGTCCCTCTGCTTCCCAAGCCTGCTGCCAATGCTCCCTCCCTGCCCCTCAGGGCACCGGGGCTCTGTCACCTGGGCCCCCACAGCTGCACAGGGCATGGTGCTGGGACTGAGATGCCCCTGACAGAGCTCTGATCCCACAGAGCTGCTGCAATGATCTGGAGAGCCATAGGATCATCGAGACCAGCACTGGAGAAAGTGCTGCCAACACTGGTCTGCGTGATGGCCGATTGGCC
>NW_005055960.1:2885-5148 GCF_000277835.1 Geospiza fortis
GAGGATAGGCGCTTGGCAGCAGTAACGCAGCGAGGCAAGAACGACGAGGCAGGACAGTAACTCGCAGCAGGAACGGGGTTTATTGAAAGGAGAGGGACAACGGGTTGGGAAGGGAGTGCGAGCAACTGCCCCCCGCCCACCCCTCGGAGGGGGCAGATAAAGGATCTCCGAGGGGAGGGGGAAGGCACAAAGAACCAATGATAATACAGATACAAATGATGAACAGAACGCAGCAGCAAATGGGAAAACAATTAAGGAGTTGCTTCCCACCCTGCACCAATCACCCCCAACCCCTGGTAGAAGCTTCTAGGGACAGGGAGTGGGGAGAGGGTGATGGACAGGGGGGTCGCCGGGGCAACTGAGGAGGGGAGAACTGATGGACAGAGGAATTGATACAAAAGGGCGGGAGTTGCTATGGGGACGAAGTAACTGGCAGTTGGACTCGCATGAAGAAAAGGGGGAGGGAGGGGGAGCCCTGAATCAAAATCGCCATCTTGAACAATAAAAGATAACTTATAAAACCCGATATAACTTTTACAGAACTGAACCGAACAATTGTAAAAACTACTTGAAACAAACATCGCGCACTGCAACATCTCCCCCTTTTTTAAACTAAACGAAAAAGAAAAAAGGAGCATGGGGGGATGTGCGAACTCAAATTATAAAAAACTGTCTTTTAAACTTATTCAAAGTCTTGAGGTTCACAGTCCTCATAATCATCAGAGTCCGCTCCAGGCGAAACGGATGTGATGTTCTCTGGACTTGCTGGACTCGGCGGTGGAGGCTGAGGCAGAGGGGCCATCTCCTCATAGTCCGGTGGAGGAGGAAGTGGGAGAGGAGAAGCCAAGACTGCATTTACGTGTGGGTTTTCAGTCAGTCTTTGCAAAACAGTTTTAAGGCACCTCCAGACCACGGCAGCGCTGATGACTACGAGGAGGAACATGATTAAAACATACAGCAAATCTTTGATGATGGAAACAGCCCAATTAGAAAGTCCGGACCCTGAGAATAGGTGGTAAAGCCAGTCCTGTGGCTCCTGTTTGATCTTCGAGACGTGATCTTTCATTTCGTCAATCTTGGCCTGCACCTCCCGGGCCTTGGACTGTAGATCGAAGCAGCAGAGGCCCTGGAACTCCCTGCACGAATGGTGGTGGAGCAGGAGCAGGTAGTCCAGGGCTGCCCGGTTTTGAAGGGTGGCCTGCCTGGTTATCTGTTCATCCTGTAGGAGGTCACTAAGCGCGGTTGAGGTCAAATTTGCCTGCTTAGCCACCCAACACTCTAGTTCGCCCAATTCGCCCAAGGCCTTAGCGGCCGCAACCCAGGACAATAATACAGACATTGCGATCCTTTTTGTCTTAGGCCAATGTGCAATTTCGGGATCGCAATCAGCGCCGAATGGTTTCGCTTCTCTTTTTGGCTGAATCTCACCCTCTGAAGAATTTTTCATTTGCCAATTCAGAATTTCGGTCGTGTTGGGGGAAAACAGGGTCAACCGCCCGAGGGTGCAAGGGCCTCCGACAAGACGAGCGGGGATGCCCGCCCACGCTCGGTCTCCGCAAATGAAAAATATACCTTTGGGTAAGTAGCGGGGTAGACCATTCATCATTGTGGCAGCCTTGATGACCACGGTGGATTGGCACCCGGCATTCGCCCGGAATTTCTCCTTTGGCTGCCTGAATATGATTAGCTGAGGTACGGGGGAAAGTTTGTATTGGGGAGAGAACTGAAAACAAATTTGGGCAGGGGCGGAGCCGAGCAGGTGGAATTCTAGAGGTGGGTTTCCCCTTGGGTCCATGGGGAGTCTCCCGGCACCTCGTTCCCAAGTGACCCAAGTACTTGGTCCGGGGCCCCCATAGACAACCCTGCAGTTTACCCAACCTCTGAATTCTTGATTTAATGGGGCAGGGAATTGATCGACAGGGAGGGGAATCCCCACCAGGCAGGTCCCAAGCGGATTGTCTGCTGCTCCGGTGTCCAAACAGATGTCATCTCGGCCCAGGGATTGCGCTAGCAACTTCCAGATGTTATGCGATGGTTGCTGCACAGGCCACGGAGCCACCACCGTCACCAGGATGGTCAGGATGACGGCACAGGTCAGGGTCCGGAAGAGGGGCATGATGCGCGATTCTAAAACGAAACAAGACAGATTAAAATTCAAGGCACTGGTTTATAAGGGAGGATCTGAGGAGAACAGCAGAGAGAGATCGGGAAAGGAGGTCTCTGGTTCAGAGGCTTCAAAGATGGAAGATGGTCTGTCGAGCCT
>NW_005055961.1:0-5144 GCF_000277835.1 Geospiza fortis
AGTGGTGACCCACATAACTTCCACATTTTCCTCTTAGAGTTACAGTTAAAGACAGGATGCAGGTATAAGATTTTTTTTTACTTATAGCATCCCTGTCAACTGCATTTGGTGTTCAGGGGCTGCTTATAATCACATCATCCCCAGTAAGTACTTTTTTTAAACACTAAGTTTAAAAAAGTCTTATCTTTATGAAATCTTGGGAATGTGACTCTTCCAAAATGCACAAATATGCTTTTCAGTCCTGTTTTTTAAATATTGTATTTAAATAGACAAACAGGAAATTAAAAATAACCCTTGAACTATTTCTTTAGTCAGTCTTGAAGACTGCTGGACTCTGTCACCATTTACAGGAATGTTTCAACACCTCTTGATCTGCTGAAGCTCTACTCTCTATAAAAGGATTAAAATATATGGCATCACTTAAAATATAACTTTTTCTTTCAGAGTTAATTTAATTAATTTCCCTTAGAAAGAAATTGGCTAATTTAATGTTAACAGTTACATGTTGAAAAAATCCATTCTGAGCCCTATAATAACAAAAAATTAGCACTCCTAAAGTGCATTTATGATTACCAAAGTGCCATTCTTGTAGCTTCTAACTATGTATGCTATTAGTTTTGTCTTTTGTTTCCCTCCAAATTCCCCAAAAATCTGGATTTCACAGAATATGATTTACTTTGACCTTGTCAGCACTCAGCAGCTTTGCTCTTTTTCTCAAGCTCAAGCCTGTCTGGGGAGCACAGACTAAACATTATTATACTTATCTCCAGCAGAAACACAATCCAGATTTCAAGCACTTGAACACAGCAGTGGAGATTCCTGCACTTAGATGCCAGGGCCCCCTACACTCAAAAAGAAACACACACCCTTGGCTGGTGGGAGCAGAGCACAGGAGCATGTGGGTGATGCTGTGGCATTTGCACTGTAGCTCTGTAGTGGGAACATTTGTTTTAGGAATTGGGAAATTTTGATTCAGGCTGTTAAAAGCATCTGCATCCCCCTCTGATGCTTGGTTACCTATGCCTTAGCCTGAAGTGGAGCTCTTTGATTCAGAGCTTTAAAAGAATCACTTCTACATTTATAAGAACAGATTGAAGGAAACCTGACTTCTAGGGCACTGAGTTGTGTGGGTGATCTGGCTCCTGGTGCAGGACCACCTTGTGCATTTTTCCCAGCGATGAATAGAAAATGTGTAACCCATTTTCAGAGTGGGTATATGACCTCCCCTAGTTTAACATGGGTACTGACCTCTATGCATCCACAAATGGGGCTGGAAAACCCCTATAAATGAAGGTTTTCAATACATTTTTCTCCGAAACATTCCTTGCCAATCGGTTTGGTTATCCCTGCTCTGCATCCTGCTCGCTCATGAATTTTTCTTCTCATGGGCTTAGCGCTCCCTGTGCAATAACTTGAAGTGTAGTACCATCCAGGTACTGGGATGTGGTGCACTTCTTACTTCAGTAATACAGAACATAACTCCAATGCCACACTTACACTGTCAGAATACAGCCTACAGCCTCTAATTCTTGTCTTGGAAGGCAATACACTTTTATCCAGTTATTCCCTACTGCTAGAGAGAAGCCATTCTCTCCTAGCCACTGCCATGAAACACTCATCTATAAAATAATTCTTCCTTGAGTGTTTGGTTTTTTCCTTACCTTTCATTTTGGAAACAGCAGGGATATGAGCTCTCTCCTCTTTCACACTCTGCATTATAATCTTTATGACATGTTTATCAAAACAACCATCTTTTATCAAGATAAAAACTTTGCCTTTGCAATGGGTCCCACATTAGTCCTGACTGAAAATGTGGAGACCTAAGACCTAAGAACCTAATATGAGAATTAAGTGGAATGAAAAAAGGAGGTTTTACAGTCTGCTAAGGGAAATCTCAGCAGTAGGCTATGAAAATGCTAGATGTTAGTGCTGTGCATCAGCAAACAATATCCAGAGTTCCTCAATTTACATAGGAAACATTTTTAATAGGCACTGTACAAGCAGATCTCAGACACTGACTCCTTCCCTCTTACTCCTGAGTAAGTCTGCAAGTCCACAGATCAGCAGAGCTCTCACAGGGATACAGCAGCAAATCCTGGTGCCTGCAGTGTGCATTTTTCAGAGTGTTGCCATGGTGATCTCCAGTACGCTTATCCCCTGAGAGCTCTGCTCAAAATTCAGAGGGAACCAAAGCAGGACAAAGAAATGACACCCAAGCAAAAGCAACAGGGATATTATGTGTAATTAGCACATGAACATCCTTTCATAGGGAAGATATTTCAGAAAAAGAGTTATTCTTAGAACTGAATGGTCTTTAGGAAAGAAGTGCAGTTTTCATAGTCCCAATTCTAAACCAATAACCATGGAATAAACCCAAGAATTTCTAACCCTGTCTCTGTGGATGGATCACTATTTGGCACAGGGTAAATCCTCAACCTTGGTACTGCAAAAATTCAGATTCTTACAGTCAGGACAGAGGAAAATGGATAATTAAGCAGACAAAAAAAGACAGATTACTTTAATAATGAAGCACTGTAGATCAGCAATAGATCACTCCATAACCAGAATGCAACATTTACTTTTTAGAGCATTGTATTTCCTATTTTATGAAAAGAGTTAACACAAAAATTCCTAAGTATTGGAGTAAGTTATTTTTTTGCCAATTACTTTACATCATCTGTTGGTCCTTACGGCAGTTCTACTCTCTTACTGCACTTTCAACAAAAGGAAACTACATTTGTGCAAACATGAAAGCATGTCAAGTAATGTATGATCTCAAGATATAGCTGAGAAACCTGTTGGATGGTCTTTCACTCCTACCTTACAAAAGTCCTATGTTATAGGGCCATACACATAAAAATGAACCATCAAGAAGAGACACCAAAATTAAAAATCTGGGCCATGTCTGATATGTCACACTCCAGAAAAAATACTAAATGAGAATCAATCAATGTTTTGCCATTAAGGCAGCATGTTTCAGTCAGAGCTCATTATCAGATTTCACCAGACTCTTTTGTGCCTAAATGAGCTTGGAGATCAGTTAATCCCACATATTTTGATGCTCAGCCACTTGTGTAGGGCAGTTTCTTTCCCCAAAATTATATTCTTTTTGTTCTTATGTGGCTTTCTTATTCCTGTTACAATGGACTTTGTTTGCTCTCCCTACATCATCATCTATCAGACCACGGAATACTTAATCACATTATGAAAAGCTGCCTCCTCCTGAATAAGCATGGAGTTTTTCAGTCAGATCTGCTTTACTTTCCACAAAACCTTTCTGGGGTGGTACAGCACTAATCACTTGAGGGGTTTACTCCACCCCCTCTCACAAAATCTGGTGTGCAGCCTGTTGCTTATGACCGTGGGCAGCACTTGGCCTGCTGCCTTTGTACTAATGCTTGATGCCCATCACTCTGGAAGGTGACCTGGTGACAGGATATTCATGGAGGTTTGGTTTCTTCAGCATATTCAGGTTTTCACAATCCCATTGATAATGGACATAGAAAGGGTTGTGCAGTGTAAACTGCAAGTATCCATTTGTGTGATGTACACATTTTTACTCAATATACGTTTCTCTCCTCCCTTAGAGCATTTGGGCCCCTAATCTTTCTTTGCTATCCACTGACTGAGTGAATTCTCTGTGCTTTCCCAGGCTATAAACTCTCTGGTTTTCAAATAACTACAGGTCCAACAACTGTTGACAGGAGGAAGGGCTGAGGGAAAGACCCAATCTTAGGTATTTATCATTTTATCTTTGGCTCCTCTTCCAAAGTGTGCTGACACTTGCCTTGAGCAGCTTCCTTGTATTTTAAGCTTTCTTGATCCCTTTTAACAGTGGATCAAGCATTTTTCTGGCATATATTGGTATTTCTGCTCAATTGCAGGGAAAGAACTTGAACTTTAACAAGATCCCTACAAAGTCACTGATTGCAATAGACATAATACTATGGCTCTTACCTTGATCCCTTCAGGGAAGAGGTTTTATTTACCATGAATAAAGATGAAGACTGACAAGCAGACTTCAAATTAAAGCAAATGCTAGAAAATCTTGGATTACTTGTGGAACCAGCGTTTAACAGCTTAACATACTCTTTATATAGGTATTATACTGCGTATTTTACCCCTTAATGAAAGCAAACTTGTCATGAACAAAATCATCAAGACCACTCACTGACAGACAAGAATTTAAATAAAATTTGCTCTTATGAGATCAATTTGTACTAATTTCCATCTCTTAGATGCTTATGCCTTTTCCAGGGCTGGTGAATGGAATCCCAGCCACTTCAGAAAACATAGTTGTATGTTGTAATGTGCATACGCTTAGGGAATTTACTTAAAATGCTCACTTTACTTACTGTAACAGCATGAACTCTCCCACCCACTATTTGTATGACAATATTTTACAATGATACTGCAAATCTTGAAAGCATGGGGACAAATTAAGCATACAGGAGCTGTCAAATATTTACCTTGCCCAAGAATGTTAGCTTTATTAGATTAATGCCAAAGATGATAAATGCAGTTCAACTTCAGTGAAGGAGTTGGCAGAACAAGACAAGAAGCATCACTGCAGAGATGCTTGCTTCAAAATCATGTGTTGCAAAACATTGGATGTGTCCCCTCCTTCCCCCACCACTTGCCTTTTCTCTCCCCTGCTAGTCAGCACCTGGGCCAAAAGGTAGTCCTGTCATCTGCTTAACAGATGCATAAGGAAGATCATACCATCCAAACACTTCACTTGGGAAACCTTCTTTATTCTCCCACAAGGTCAGTTTCAGTTTATCTAGTGAATATGAAAGTAAGCAGATTGCCTGTCTCTCCACATGTTGTCCTGCCATGCATTTCAAAGAAAAATCTTGGGTGAACGTTATACTTTCCCAAACATCTGGGCTGGTAGTGGCATGCAAAAGCTGGGGAGAAGATAGTCATGGGGCTGTTCTAGCAGGAACAACCCATATTTCAACTTCTGGCCAGCTTAGTTTTCAGCTCTTGCTTAGGCTTGAGGTTTGGTTGCAGCCATACTCATAGCACTGATGGAAGTATTAGGGTGCACTGGTACCTAAGAGAGTGTGTGTGTGTATAAACACATCCTGGCACCATTGAAGTAGAAACCTTCAGTAGGTTTACTGCAACTGAAGAAAAAA
>NW_005055962.1:0-3409 GCF_000277835.1 Geospiza fortis
GGACAGGGGGATGGACAGACACACGGACAGATGCACAGACAGACACACGGACAGGGACAGACACACGGACAGACACACGGACACGGGGACAGACGGGGGGCCGGACAGCGGGACGGACGGGGACGGACAGGGGCACCGCGGGACGCACGGACAGAGGGACGGACAGGGCGGCCAGCAGCGTGGACAGACACACGGACAGATGCATGGACAGACACACAGACAGACACACAGACAGGGCGGCAACCACGGCCGGTGGGCAACCGCGGTGAGGTGAGCGACCACGGCCAGGTGAGGCAGCGGGGCCGGCACCGCGGAGAGCTGGGCCACCACCATGGAGATGCGGGGCACCATCCTTCCATCTGTCCATCAACCAGGTGTCCATCTGTCCATAAACCAGGTGTCCATCTGTCCATCAACCAGGTGTCCATCTGTCCATCACCCAGCTGTCCATCTGTCCATCAGCCCGGGTGTGCATCGGCCCAGCTGTCCATCTGTCCATCAACCAGGTGTCCATCTGTCCATAAACCAGGTGTCCATCTGTCCATCAACCAGGTGTCCATCTGTCCATCACCCAGCTGTCCATCTGTCCATCAGCCCGGGTGTGCATCGGCCCAGCTGTCCATCTGTCCATCAACCAGGTGTCCATCTGTCCATAAACCAGGTGTCCATCTGTCCATCAACCAGGTGTCCATCTGTCCATCACCCAGCTGTCCATCTGTCCATCAGCCCGGGTGTGCATCGGCCCAGCTGTCCATCTGTCCATCAACCAGGTGTCCATCTGTCCATAAACCAGGTGTCCATCTGTCCATCAACCAGGTGTCCATCTGTCCATCACCCAGCTGTCCATCTGTCCATCAGCCCGGGTGTGCATCGGCCCAGCTGTCCATCTGTCCATCAACCAGGTGTCCATCTGTCCATAAACCAGGTGTCCATCTGTCCATCAACCAGGTGTCCATCTGTCCATCACCCAGCTGTCCATCTGTCCATCAGCCCGGGTGTGCATCGGCCCAGCTGTCCATCTGTCCATCAACCAGGTGTCCATCTGTCCATAAACCAGGTGTCCATCTGTCCATCAACCAGGTGTCCATCTGTCCATCACCCAGCTGTCCATCTGTCCATCAGCCCGGGTGTGCATCGGCCCAGCTGTCCATCTGTCCATCAACCAGGTGTCCATCTGTCCATAAACCAGGTGTCCATCTGTCCATCAACCAGGTGTCCATCTGTCCATCACCCAGCTGTCCATCTGTCCATCAGCCCGGGTGTGCATCGGCCCAGCTGTCCATCTGTCCATCAACCAGGTGTCCATCTGTCCATAAACCAGGTGTCCATCTGTCCATCAACCAGGTGTCCATCTGTCCATCACCCAGCTGTCCATCTGTCCATCAGCCCGGGTGTGCATCGGCCCAGCTGTCCATCTGTCCATCAACCAGGTGTCCATCTGTCCATAAACCAGGTGTCCATCTGTCCATCAACCAGGTGTCCATCTGTCCATCACCCAGCTGTCCATCTGTCCATCAGCCCGGGTGTGCATCGGCCCAGCTGTCCATCTGTCCATCAACCAGGTGTCCATCTGTCCATAAACCAGGTGTCCATCTGTCCATCAACCAGGTGTCCATCTGTCCATCACCCAGCTGTCCATCTGTCCATCAGCCCGGGTGTGCATCGGCCCAGCTGTCCATCTGTCCATCAACCAGGTGTCCATCTGTCCATAAACCAGGTGTCCATCTGTCCATCAACCAGGTGTCCATCTGTCCATCACCCAGCTGTCCATCTGTCCATCAGCCCGGGTGTGCATCGGCCCAGCTGTCCATCTGTCCATCAACCAGGTGTCCATCTGTCCATAAACCAGGTGTCCATCTGTCCATCAACCAGGTGTCCATCTGTCCATCACCCAGCTGTCCATCTGTCCATCAGCCCGGGTGTGCATCGGCCCAGCTGTCCATCTGTCCATCAACCAGGTGTCCATCTGTCCATAAACCAGGTGTCCATCTGTCCATCAACCAGGTGTCCATCTGTCCATCACCCAGCTGTCCATCTGTCCATCAGCCCGGGTGTGCATCGGCCCAGCTGTCCATCTGTCCATCAACCAGGTGTCCATCTGTCCATAAACCAGGTGTCCATCTGTCCATCAACCAGGTGTCCATCTGTCCATCACCCAGCTGTCCATCTGTCCATCAGCCCGGGTGTGCATCGGCCCAGCTGTCCATCTGTCCATCAACCAGGTGTCCATCTGTCCATAAACCAGGTGTCCATCTGTCCATCAACCAGGTGTCCATCTGTCCATCACCCAGCTGTCCATCTGTCCATCAGCCCGGGTGTGCATCGGCCCAGCTGTCCATCTGTCCATCACCCAGCTGTCCATCTGTCCAGGTGTGCATCTGTCCATCAGCAGAAGTGTCCATCTGTCCGAATGTCCATCACCCAGGCGTCAATCAGCCCGAGTGTCCATCTGTCCATCTGTCCATCAGCACGGACACCCCAGGCTCGGCGTCCCGGCCTGGCCACTCCACGCTGGGCTGATTTGGGCCATTTTTGGGCCCATTTGGGCCATTTTTGACCGGAATTACCCATTCTTGAGTGGAATCACCCATTTGGGGCCATTTCTGACCAGGATGACTCATTTGGGGCTGGTTTGGGCCATTTTCTGTCAGGATGACCCGTTTTCAAACCAGAATGACCCATTTTTGACCAGGATGCCCCATTCTGACCAGGACCATCCATTTTTGACCAGAATGTCCCGTTTCTGTCCAGACTGACCCATTTCTGTGCAGGATGGGCCGTTTTTGACCAGAATGACCCATTTTTGAGTACAATTACCCATGTGAGGCCAGGACGAGCCATCTTGGGGCCATTTCTGCCCAGACTGACCCATTTCTGCCCAGACTGACCCATTTCTGCCCAGACTGACCCATTTCTGCCCAGACTGACCCATTTCTGCCCAGACTGACCCATTTCTGTCCAGAATGACCCATTTTTGAGTAGAATTACCCATTTCAGGCCTGGATGAGCCATCTTGGGGCCATTTCTGCCCAGACTGACCCATTTCTGCCCAGACTGACCCATTTCTGCCCAGACTGACCCATTTCTGCCCAGACTGACCCATTTCTGTCCAGAATGACCCATTTTTGAGTAGAATTACCCATTTCAGGCCTGGATGAGCCATCTTGGGGCCATTTCTGCCCAGACTGACCCATTTCTGCCCAGACTGACCCATTTCTGCCCAGACTGACCCATTTCTGCCCAGACTGACCCATTTCTGTCCAGAATGACCCATTTTTGAGTAGAATTACCCATTTCAGGCCTGGATGAGCCATCTTGGGGCCATTTCTGCCCAGACTGACCCATTCCTGACCACGACGCCCCATTTCCGACCCGCGCCCCTCCCAACCCCCACCGGCCCCGCCCCGCC
>NW_005055962.1:4783-5139 GCF_000277835.1 Geospiza fortis
TGACGTTGGCCGCCGTGTTGACCCCGTTGGGTGCCGCGTTGACTCTGTTGGCTGCGTTGACCTCGGTGGCCGCCGTGTTGACCCCGTTGGGTGCCGCGTTGACGTTGGCCACCACGTTGACCCCGTTGGGTGCCACATTCACTCCGTTGGCCGCGTTGACCCCATTAGGGTCTACGTTGACACCACGTTGACCCCGGTGGGTGCCACATTCACTCCGTTGGCCGCGTTGACCCCATTAGGTGCTACGTTGACCACACTGGCCGCCATGTTGATGTTGGCCACCGCATTGACCCCATTGGGCGCCGAGTTGACGTTGGCCACCGTGTTGACCCCATTGGCCGTTGTGTTGACGCCGT
>NW_005055963.1:0-369 GCF_000277835.1 Geospiza fortis
CCTCCCAGCCAGCAGCAGACAGCCCAAATTCCCACAGGGGTCGGAGGGAGGGAGTCGCCCTGCTAGCAGCAGGCTGCACTTGTCCTTACCAGCCCCGGGGAGGCAGAAATTCGTCCCGTTGAGGGGGAGCAAGAGGGAATGCCATCACCTCCGAGGTCCATGGGGTCCCTAGAGGGCCTAGGAACCCCAAAAGTCTCAGGGTCCTCAGACACACCCCTACCAGTCCCGGGGAAGCTGAGATTAACTATTTTCCCCAGTGAGCATGAGGATTGGGACTCGGCCAGTTTTGAGGCTCTGTATCCCAAGCCGAGAAAGCCAAAACACAGCCTCTCTGCGGGAACGGCAGCGGAACCGGTGTGGGGGGGGGGG
>NW_005055963.1:1660-2859 GCF_000277835.1 Geospiza fortis
CCATGCAAGTACCCATGGAAACACAGGTACCCAAAGCACAAATGATTCCAGCCATAGATTGGACAAACATTAGAAAAGAAATAGAAAAAGAAAAAGACCTATTACAAGGTTCAGGAGACATCACAATGCCCGTGAGTTACGATGCACAGGGTCAGAACCCAAGATGGGAGAGGTTAGATCACGAAGCAGTCAAAGATCTAGCCAAGGCCATCAGAGACAATAATGGACTGGGTTCTTCATATTTTAATCAGCTTTTGAGGGGCACTTTCAACATATATGATTTAACACCTTATGATATTAGATGCCTTGTGTCAACGATTCTTACAGACACACAGAACCTTGTGTGGGACACAAGATGGAGAAGAGCTCTTGGTGAGCTGAGAGCGAGATACCAGGGCAGGCCAAACGTGAACCTCACCTTGGCACAGTTGGCAGGTGATCCTCCAGAGGACAACCCAGTGCAGCAAGCGGCGAGGTTTCCACAAGAAGTGCTGAACGACTTCAAGGAAGCAGCACAGAGGGCAATCCTACAAATCGCACCAGCAGGAGTTCAAGACACCATCTACACGGATATCAGGAAAGGTCCCACTCAACCTTTTTCTTCATTCACAGATCAACTCACGCAAGCAGTGGATTGACAGGTGACTGATGAGGGAGCAAAACCACACCTCATCAAGAGCCTTGCCTTTGCCAATGCCAACCAGGACTGCAAGCGAATCAGTGTGATGCCCAATCAACCCTCTCTGGCAGAGATGGCGGAGGCGTGCAGCAAGGTGAGAACACCTCATCATGTTGCATCCATTGTGAAGCAAGAACTGGAAGGACAACTGGAAGGACAAATGGAAGAACAGATGGGCAGAATGTTTCAAGCGCAAAATTAAAGGATCGATAAGGTTTTTGCGAACTTTGAAAAGAAAAGCAACTCTTCTGGAGGACAATGCTACAAATGTGGGGCATTTGGACACTTTAGAAGAAACTGCCTACAAATGCCAAGGATTGAAAAGCCGTTGGGCCTCTGTCCAAGGTTGTCGCGATCCGTCCCAGTGAACGGGTGACGCGATGATTTTAAGGTGCAAAAAATAACCAAAAAAGGCACAGGGGATTTGCAGTAACAAAATCAACATATGCAGTTTTATTGAAAACAGAAATGCGTTGGTGAGGGGGAACCGGAGAAAAAGGGAGAAGATAAGGAAAAGAGG
>NW_005055963.1:3284-5134 GCF_000277835.1 Geospiza fortis
TTTTTTTTTGCAGAGGGGCTTCTTGTCTTGATCCCTTGACGAAGAGGCCCGCATCTCTGCTTGTCTGTCACGATTGTTGAAGGCGGGCAAGAGGGGTCTTCTCTCACAAAAGGGGCCACCCCCACAGCTCAAACCAGCCAGGCCGAGAGGGGCGGGGAGAATGTCCAGATCCATTGTTCAGAAAGAGCAGAATGTCCCGTCAAGTTCAGCATAGCATATAACAGATAACTCCTATGGAGACAGTGAGCTAAGAGGTACATAACTTCCCCTCCCCCTGCACTGGCTTTCGGTGGTCATGACAATTGTGAGGCAAAAATGCAGGATTTCGGACAGACTCTCACAAAGGTGCAGAAGAGGAAGACACCTCGCAAGTGAATGCCGCTCTCAGACAGATGTGGATGGAAAACCTCTGCCGCATCCGGGAAACTCAAAAAAGAGCGCGTATCGCCAGTGCGTGATGACACAAGTGATGGCGATGACACAAGAAAAGACAGAAAAATCATTGGGGAACATCGAGCCGATGCCCTCAGCAAAGCAATCTGTGGAATCCCCAGTGACCCAGAGTTGCTCCTGCCAGGAGCACAGTGCATCCTGGCAGCTTCAAAACTGATGTGCTTCATGGATGAGAGCCATGCAGTGATACCCACGGGTGTCACTGGAACTTCGCCCAAGAGACAGGACTTTTTAATGATCAGTAAGGACAGAAGCAGCATCCTTGGACTTGTCATTTACCCTTCGATCGTCTCGGCAAATCAGAATGAAGAGCTGACAGTTCTAGCCAAAGCTCTTCGCCCACCACTGACTGTTCCAGAGAACACCCTGGTAGCCAAAGCTATCGCTTTGCCATCACATGCAGCGGAACAAGTCATGCTGCTGTTTGATCAGCAGGGCTTTCCCTCTGGAGACCATGTGGAAGTACATACTTCCTAGATAAAACATATAGGTCGGGATCGACCCACTGTCACTTGTCAATTGACCTGTGGCGAAAAGTCAGTCACCATCAGAGGGATGCTTGACACAGGGGCCGACGTCACAGTCATATCATACATCTTTTGGCACCGGGAATGGAAGTCAGTTGCTCCCTTGGGTTTTCTCACAGGCATAGGGAGGAGTTCCCTGTGTCTGCAGAGTGAGAACGCAGTTGTTGTCACAGGACCAGGAGACAAAACAGCCATCATTTGCCCTTTTGTTGTGCAAAAGCCCATCACTGTATGGGGAAGGGACCTTTTAGCACCATGGGGCACAAAATTGGAAGTGGATTTTTAGTGGGGGTCACTGCAGCACTCACCACTCTGAAATTAACTTGGAAAACAGACAATCCTGTTTGGGTGGATCAGTGGCCCCTTGAACAAAAGAAATTGAGTGCTCTGAAGAGCCTGGTCAAAGAGCAACTGCAAAAGGGACACATCAAGCCAACGAACAGTCCATGGAATTCTCCAGTGTTCATCATTCGGAAGAAAACTTCAGGCTCATGGAGACTGCTGCATCACCTCAGGAAGATCAACGAAGTCATCGAGGACATGGGACTGCTTCAACAGGGACTTCCTTCGCTCTCAATGATTCCCAGAGATTGGCCACTTGTGATCATTGATCTCAAGGACTGTTTCTTCAGTATCCCGCTTCATCCAGATGATGCTCCTCGATTTGCATTCTCCGTACCAAGCATCAACAGGGAGAAGCCTCTGCAAAGGTACCATTGGGTGGTTCTTCCACAGGGCCTCAAGAACTCGCCAACTATCTGCCAATGGTACATGGCATGAGCTTTGTCTTCAGCATGGGAGAAACATCCGGGGGCAAAAAACATTCATTACATAGATGATTTTCTCATCGCAGCACCAACACAACAGGAG
>NW_005055964.1:0-5128 GCF_000277835.1 Geospiza fortis
TTTTTTGTTAGAGATTGTTAGATATGAATTAAGGTCTATAGACTTCTGAAAGTAAAGGTAAATCCTAACTGCCAAAGTTCTGCTTTTTTATTTTCATCCAGGAGAAGAAAAAAAACCTTTTTCCCTTACAAAAAATGAGTGGAAAACAGCTGGGGTCAGAGCGAGATAAATCAGAGAAATCAACCTAAGTGACATAGGAAAAGTGAGAAAAAACTTTACAGAAATGCTTTAAAGAACATAGAACTTTGGATGGGAGTTCAATAATTGCAATATTATTAGCAGGTTACACAAGAAGACTCTAAAACAGTCTTGCACATGTAGGTTGACATTTTCTTTAGTCCAGCTTTTAAGTCAGCAGAAAAACAAGCAGCGATTTATGGTGTGCAGCACATGCTTGCACGATTCTTATTTATTGTAACTGCCTTGCCATGCCTTTAAATAGGTACCAGCAGGGAGGAAATGGGCTTTAAAGCAGATGAGAAACACATCATTAGCCTGACAGTCTCTGGACCACACACATAAACAGGGCAAAGATGCAAATCTCATCTTGCAGACAGCAGCTGGCCTTCTCTTTGTTTGGTCACAATGCTCCCACCACTCTTAGGTCTGTTTAATCTCTCTCTGTTTCCTCCATCTCCTCTTATTCCCCTGGTACTCTGAGGCACGTTCACATGACAGTTTGTGTACACAGTTCAGAGCCTGCTGGACTGCCAGGGGACTTGGGTCTGCCCTAGCAGGACAGTGCCTACATGGGGCTGCCTTTTGGGCCAGCCAGCCCTGTGAGTGTGGGCTGGGCTTGCTGCTGCAAGGCTCTGCCATGTGGAGCTGGGGGACTCTACATGCAGGGTGTGTGTGGCAAGTCTAGAGATTTAGCTGTTCTTACAGATACAAAGGAAATGCACTGTTTAACACTTGGATTTCTCATGGAAATGAAGTTTTGGTGGGTTTTATACAACAAATAAGAATTGCTGCCAAGAGCAGGAGTAGTTGCCCTCTCTGCTCCTCACATGGTGCACGTTTCAGGAGTGCATGGCAGCAGGTGGACCCAGGCCCAGACCTCAGGCATGTCCCTGCTGGTGGCCACCAGCCTCCCCTTCCCTCCTGGGTGAGCTGGAAACCTGTCTGTCAGCATGTGGGGCTGGTGGGTGTGAGTGGAGGGAGGGTGTCCCACACCTCCCTGCTGGGGGACAACAGCTGAAGGACAACTGTAAGGAAAACAAAAGTAGCTCATACTTTGGGATAAGGAGTTTCCTGAAGCAATAGCTTGAAGCAGTACCTGGTGAAAGATGGTGTCTTGTATGAAGTCCCCTGTCTGCTCCCTTTTCTCCCCCTCCAGGGGTACATATTTGGCACAAGGTGACAGAGAGCACTCCTCATAAAGTCTAATGGGAAAGCAGAGAGCATGTGATGACATGGATTTTCTCACAAAGAGTTCTTTTCCTTCTTCCCATGCTCTTCTTGTTGCCAAGTCCCAACAGAGAGTCTGAGATAGCAACAGCATCTTCTTTCTTTGAGTAGCTTTCTTCAGCAGCATCTGGGCTACTAATCTAGTGTCACACCCTCCATAACCTCTTGTACATGTCTCTGTTACTTCTTCCATGGCTTGTAAAGATTTGGGTTGGTTGGGTTGGGGGATTCTTTTATCCCATAGCATCCCATCTTTTTTGCAGAAACAGATTTCAGTTTGCAGGTACATGAGATGCAGTGCCAGTGTCCAAAACCCTTGGTCACTCCCTGTGTCCCAAGGACAGACAGTCACTGCTAACACTTTGTGAAGAAAACAATCTCTTGGTGTAGGCATATTGCATACACACTCTCTCTCTTCTTCTCTGAGGCTGTTACAAATGTGCAATTCATCCCCCTGTGCTCCAGCTGTACAAAGGCTCTTATTTCACTGTTTGGTGGGCATTTATGTATTACTGATTTTGGATAAGGAGGATATTTTTGAATGCATCCTCTAGAGGTTTCCTGCAGTGTTAATCACAGTAAGTAATTAAACAGGCATATTTTCTGATTAACATTTACCATTGCAATTAGCACAAGTCTGTGCCCTTCGAGATGGATGCCTTGTGGCTAAGTGCAGCAGTATTGCACATCAAAAGGACTTTCTCTTGGAATAATACAGTGCTAAAAGAATCCAAAGGCCTTTTAATTTAACTGGGTCTGATTTTATGGAAATTGGTATTGAGGGGCATCTGTTAATATCCTATCCTTTCACAATAAATAAAAAATACCCTTTCACAGAATGAAAAAAACATATGCTGGAAAAGCCAGTCTTTTTCCATCCATATGTCTCACTCAGAAATCTATTCCTGCCTGATATTTTCAGAGAAGGCTGATTCCCACTCCTGTTTATGAAAGTTGGCCTGATGGGGGCATCCCTTGGCCTCCTGATGACTCCACTGAGGTTCTGCAAATGTAGAGGGGGCGTTTATTTACACCTCTTCACAGACTGAGCCTTAAGTCCATATTTAGGCAGCATAATCTGTAGTTCTTAATAGCTTTGACCACTCATTCATACTTCTAAATATAGCTGGTGAGTCTCGGTCTTAGATTCTCTTAACTGAAAGGTTCGACAAAAATCTTTGAAGTAACATGGAGATCTTCTCTCTCATACTAATGGCAACCATGGGAGCTGTGGTTGCTGGCACTGAACAGCCCTTGCCACATTTGCAGAGCAGTTAGCCTCTTCTTTCCACAGTTTTATGGACTTGAAATGAATATTGGTTTGATTTGAGAAGTCTTGCTTCATGCTGGTGTTTGTATTGTAAAGTGATGCAAACACAGCCTTCATATAGAGTGATAGCACTGAGCTTTGGGATAAGCACTGCAGGGGCAGCTGGTGTTCTACCTCGGATCAGGAGTCACTTCTGAAGCAAATCTCCTGATCATCCCCACATGCTGTGGGATGGCCTGTGCCTCACATAGCTCCAAGCACACAAGGTGGACTTCTTTCAGAGGAAAACGTGTTTTGGGAGCACACCTAGTGTGCCTAGGCACCAACAGGCAGTCCCTCCCTGCAACCAGGCTAGAATAAAACCCCAGAAACACTGAATGTGTAGAAGTGGGCTCCTCAGAAGCAGCTGGTTCATTGCACAGATTGTATAGATCCACTTGCTCAAGTCAGCACAGCCTGAGGTGTCTGTAACACAATCATTGAACCAAACAGTTACGATGGAGTCCAACTCCAGAACTGCCAAATCCATCACAAAACAGTGTCCCTTAAGTGTCACATCTGCAAATAATCTGCACTAGCTTGGGCTCTTAACAGGTTTGCCTACTTACTTAGACTCCTAAATATAGCTGGTGAGCCTTAGCTGCTCTTGTGATTGAAGAGCTCAATCACATTCCTTCTGGGTGCAGCTTCTGGATACTTGGCCCATGTGCTCTGCTCACTGCAACCCATGCAGTAGGAAAGGCTCTTGAGAAGCTGCCACAGCCAAAAAAACCCAAAAAAACAGCAGAGCATTATCTTCTGTGAGCAGTGGTATTTTGGTGTTTTAACTCCCTTGATGACTGTTAAGGAGCGTTTCTTCGATGTCCTGGCCCACAAAGATATGACAGCTTTCATTTAATCATGTATCTGCTTTTATTTTATGTGTACCAGAAAAACCAGTGCTCTTCAAAGTGCAGCATGTTTTTTAGGAAAAAACACAACAGCTTCAGCAATTGCAAATTGGCACTATTGGTTGAGCTGGCTATGTGGCACTGCTGGTAATCAACACAAGGACTTGATGTTTTAAATGTGCACTTCCCATAAGTCTCTCTGCAGCCCGGCTAAGATTATGACATTCCTGGCCTGTATTGCAAGTTATTCATTCTATTTATCCTGCCAGTGTCATGGCCATGACAAACAGAAACTCTCCCACTGTGTGCTTACAAAATGTCTGATGTTTTTATGCAGAACAGTTGTTGTCCAAGGCTAATTCCAGGCAAAGCTTTGTATAGTCAAGGTCAAGTAACTAAAATAGAGGCTGAACCAGCTAGCTGTTAATGGGTTTAGTTTTGGTATTAATCATCTCTTCATCACTGGAAGCTCTGAACAGATGCCAGATTTTCTGAGGCCAAGCAACTGAACGAAGCCAAATGTCAAAACTCTCCATACAATTTTTTATCTGTTCTTACCTCTGGAGCTGTAGTACATGGGCAACATGTACTTCTGTCTAATCTCATTTATTCAAGGTTTTCAAATACCTAGCCAAATGCTCTTCAGCCATCAGTGCCTTCCTTTAAAATAGATCTTGACAAAACTCGTAACAGGCGGACTCAGGTCACATACTACTTAGCAGGGTTTATCTGACACTTAATTTATCTGACTTTCACATGAAGTTAAGTAAACCAGGGTATAATTTCTATCATCTGATGGGATTTAAGTACAAAAAAATCCTTGTAATGCAGAACAACAAAGCTGATGTGAGTCTAAGCTCCACCAAAGTCATGGGCTGCTTTGCTTTTAGTTTCTAGTTCAGATCCACTCCTAATTAAGTAGTGGAAGAACTCTCTGTACAGCAAAACAATGAAAATTTGTCCCTACCTGCCCAGTAACATGGTCTGTGAGTTTCATTAGCATTTCTTTGCTACTTTTTTGTTGGCAATGGGACACAATTCAGGGTAGGAGAAGAGTGGGCTTGATAAAGTGTTTGAGATAGGTTGTGAAAAAACAGAAGTTAAGACAAGGAGGTGTTTATTAGCTAATTTACATGCCCCTAGTTTATGGATGTGACATTAATGACAAGAGGTACTCTGAAGCACACTCTGGGATACTCTTAGTCATCTTCCCCCACAGACTGGGGAGGGCCAAGAGATGGGCATCTTAGATTAGAGTCACAGAGGGAAATCCATCTGATCTACAAGTCAGAGGTTCAAGTCCATGCTACTGACAAGGTTCTCCTTATACACACTGTCTTCGATACCTGTTTTGGTGACTACTGCTCCAGAGGGGTCTTTTTCTCCGCATTGACCAAAAGCTGGGAGCTCAGACCTCCAACTAAAACACAGCACTGGACATGTAAAGTTTGGGTGAGGATTCCCTCCTGTAGTCAAAGACAGGGGACTAGGGCACAGTGGATAGCCCTGTCTTTCTGCAGCCACACATCACTTCATGACCAGCTCTCAGTAACCAAACCTG
>NW_005055965.1:0-5120 GCF_000277835.1 Geospiza fortis
CTTCTAACCCAAACTATTCTATTGATTCTTCAATTCTATAGATTTTCAGTGGGGCTAAGTTACAGAGGTCTCTGACAGCACATTGAAATTCTCCTCACTTTATCGTCACTTGGAATGAACCTAAATATACTATTCTTATATTTATTTATATTCCATTCTGAATCAAAGTGTACAAAAATCCTTCTATTGCTTAGCAGTATTCCCAAAATATGTGGTTGCAGCTACACACAAGGATATAAAGGTGCTTACAGAAGCAAGCATTGAAAAGATGGTCCCTCTGTGATGGATGTACTCAAGTCATTAATCAACCTAGTAGTAATTCTGTACCATCTCTGAAAGAGATAGAGGCCTAAGACAGTATTGGGTGAAGCTCATATCTAGTTCCAATCTGTTCTCTGAAAATCCATGGAGAAACAGTCACACAGTGAGCTTGGAGCACCAGCCATGTGACTGACATATGAATGGTTTCCCAAGGCTCATTTATCAAGGAACAAAACTAAGGAGTCTCATGCATACCTCTCTCATTGCATGTAATTTAACTGCAAGCTAATCACTTTATTCCATAAATACGACAGCCTAAGCAAGCTTTCTTTGAGCTTTTCCTGCTCAGGAGCTGGCTGCATCTGAGCTGGGAGATGTCTCCTAAGCTGGGACACCTCTCAAGGTTGCTCATTGATGGAAACTCCTCTTATGAACTGTGGATCTTTGGTCAGTGACTGACATCACAGAGACCCTTATATTATAGTGTGCTAAGATTCTCTTTTGATTTTGTCCTGATAACGTTGATTCTCACTTGGTTTTTTTGAATCATATTTACATTGTATGCGAAGTAAGTAATACAGTGAACATTGTAGTCAAACTCTGTGAAGTCACACTTTTATAATATTAGATTTCAATATAAGTAGTTTTGCTGATACTTTTGTTGATGTTTGAGCCATCTAAACCACTCATTTGTGAAACCCTCTGCATGACAGTAGAATATTTTGTCTTTTAGCCTTTCTAATGAAGCCTATTCTTTCTCACCATTACAAACTACAATGATAGATGTTGATTGTTTAACAACACCTTGCTATCGCAGATTAAATTCAACAGTAGGAAAACAGACAACTATTTGGATCTATTTGTTTTTATTTGATTTGGTTGTTCTCCCAACTGACATTAAGATAAAATTTTGGAGGTGGGTAACAAATATATAAACACTTCTGACATCTATTCTCAGTGTATGAGCTTAGGCAGTGGTCAGTGGAGAGATCCTAGGCAATTTTATTCTTTGATAGAAATTCTGGCAAAGCCCAGACTTCCCTTGCAAGCTTGGTGCTAATGCTGTATTTCTCTCTTACATTTAACTCTGCCAAAACCCAGCATCTGCTCCCATATAGGGTGTTGACAGCTGAAGCATTTTTCCATTGTGTTGTAACTCTGCCGAGACCTGGCATCTGCTCACAAATAGAGGTGTTGACAGTTGGAGCTCTAGCACTTTCCCTTTGTGCATCAACTCTCTGGAAATCTGGCATCTGCTCACACACACAAGTTTTGACAGCACAAACTACAGTCTAACACTAAGTTACTCCAATGTAGGGGAACATGTGTAGTCATAATTCTGGAGGGAGACTACTTTCACATGACATCAAATCCAAGAGATCAGAAGATAAAGTAGGTATAGGGCTTGGAGCATCTTTTAGCAAGCAGAAATGTTCACAGGATCAACATACTATGATCTATATGGAGAATTAATCCTTCATAATAGGTACCAGGAGAAAGTGAACCAGCACTCCAAAGATTCAGCTTTATGCCTTTTCTCCATGACTTAGGAGGTTTCTCTGTGAGTCCTTGATACTTGAGTAGGATTTCTGTTTCTTGAGAACTATTGTGATCTTGTTGATTTCTCTTGGAGCTTGTCTTCAATCATCAGCCATTTTTAAGGTCTCAGTAACCTTTTCTGTACATTCTAATGGCATTTGCATGAGAAACAGACTGAATTGTAGTTCAGCAACTTTAACATATATTTTTTCTGAACTATGATGTGAAAGCTGGGTCCCTATATTCTATTTTAGGAAGAACAAATGACAAAGTAAGTCACTTCTCCCAGATGTATTTTGCTCTTTTTTTATTATTATTTTTATTGTTTTTACAACTTGGTCTGCAGAGATTTATTTCTATAATAAAGTTTATAATTTATTAGAGAAAACAATCCAAAAGGATTTTTAGATATCTTAGTCTTAAGGTACTAAATATAAACAAAAATACTTAGAGAAAATACATTTTTCTTTAGATTACTTCCTTTGAAACAAATTGGCAAAGTGAATGAGAAAATCAAAGTTATTATGAAAGCAAACACAAGTTTTTTGTGTGGCATCATTATTTCAACAGTGTATAAGTACCATATATACTTCTGTAAGAATGCTTACTTGTAACATGTACTTGTAATGAATACTTATGTATATGTTGCTTTTTAACTATTCTTGTCCTAATTTCAGATTTTAAGAAGGCTCCAATTATATTGTGGACACAAAAAATAAAATAAATGGAAATAAATACATAAAACCAGAAAAAAGGTAGCAAAGAGACTCTCTCTGAAAAAACAATATTTGACAGATACAAAATTAAATTTAGATATGGTTATATTAACAGATTTTGACTTGAACCTAGGACTACTCCATTAGTATTTCTCTACTTGAGATTCAGTATTAATTTGTACATGAAAACACAAAACCCAAGATTAATAAATAGGGAGTAGGGGTATTAAATATGTCATGCTTTGAAAGGTCTATAATAGGTAATTTTTAAATGGTAATATGAATTGATTATCTGCTGGACTAGTTTCACAGACTTTATGATGTAGCATGTGAAAAATAAATGCCAGAGTTATACATTGGAGTCTTGCTGCGATAAGTTATATTCTACTATTTTGATATATTTACCCACAGAACTATATTTGTAGCTATGCATAAATGTATACACATACATGTATATTTGTACCCTATGCAGATGATATACCCACACATGTGCACGTGCAGCTCTAAACAGTTTCCATATTTAGAACTTAATAAGTTTTGCACATGAATTTGTAAACACAATACCATGTTAGACTCCTTCCACCATGTTTTTTATCAGCACGTGTTGTCCTGGATAATGTTAACACAGGTCAAGATGGAGCCATTTAGTTTCAACCAGAAAATCTATGCCTCTTTCATTGCTGTAATTTCAATCCATGACTTACATCAGACAGTTGTTTGTTAACTGCTACACACAGAGAGATAATTCAAGTGGTGTCTAGCCAGCCATCCAGGAGCTGGATGGTTGCCTGGAGACTAAATTTCAGTGTTCAGAATCTGCCTCTTTTAACAGGAAAGAACAAAAAATTGCAGCTCACTCTAAAAAAGATACTAAGCAACCATACAGATACTTGCTGGTTTTAAGTGCTATTATTAAGGTATGCTGCATCCTGAAATTACAGACAAGCATAAACTAGAACATAAGAGTGGCTGCGTGTTCACCATACTTCTCACTCTGCTAATAAAGTAAGAGATTTAGAGCTCAAACGAGACATTTTCATGATTGAGCCATATCTTCCCTTAATCTCCAGAATTTTCAGCTTTCCACTGTCACCATAAATCTCTGCCCCAACTTCTTATTGCATGTCATAGGATCATAGAATAATTCAGGTTGGACGAAACCTGAGGAGACTGTGTATTACAATTCCATGCCCTAAACAATAGCTAGGTATTTAGGAGGTAGTTTTGTTCCTATCTCTCACATCACAGACACATTCACCCTTGTTAGATGCCTGAACATTTATTTCAAACCAAAAATCACACCAGTTGAGTTTATAAAACTTAACAAATGTAGTTTCTAAGGACAATTCGGATGAACAGCATAACACCACAGAAGATATGTTTTCTGCAGATGTTCTCTGAAACTACAGACAAACCACAAATGAGGCTTTCCAAACTTCTTCTCTGAACAAAGTGCCCAATTTCTATGATTTAAGTCTAGCCAAATGCCTTTCTAAAGCAAAATACATTTTGATTATTTATGTAAATAGAACCAGTATTTTGAAAATGTACTAACTTAACTGTTAAATAAAATAAACCCCACATCAACCCCTAAAGTCTTCAGTGTTGAATCACAGAGCATTTTAGGAAGATTAGAGAAAAAGCAGCATGTTCCAAATTTGGGCATTTCCCTATACTCATATTCCATTAATTCTCCCTTTTTTAAGGCTTTGATTTTGGTTTGTTTTTGTTTTGAGAGGAAGTTCTGTCTGTTTCAATGAGGATTCTGTTCAGGTATTTCAACAAAGCTACTTTTGGTTTATGATATGACAGAAAAATGCTATTGGTCATCTTTTTTTAATATGAATGAAAATACTTTGTCTCAAAGCAGCTAGGACTAAGTGCTCCTTGCTCGCCACTTCAAAGCAAATTGGTCTTATAGAATACCCAGCTGCAATCACTTCCTCCCTTAAGATCACAAAATTGGCTGTTTGTCTTTGCACAGAAGTACCTCTGTAGAATACGAGTGACTGAAACATACCTGACACTTCAGTAGAGCTGCCAGGCTGGGTGACAGTGTCACCTTGGTTGACCTCAATCAGGTGTTTGGAGTCCCTCTGCAGGGACATTAGAAAAAGTGAGGAAAATCATTATTCTCCTGCTTAGAGATATGTTTGAGATTATAGTTAAAGCTGAGAAACTTTGCATTGTTCCCAGGAAATAGGAGACCCTGTCACAAAGCATTTAAAAATCAGTCTATATCATTAGTTATAAACAAAAAGCACAGTTTACCTTGTTAAAGATGCAATATATTAACAGAAGAAAGATGCTAGAACTCACATGACTACTTGTTCCATGTCACATTTTTCAGTTTCACTAATAAACTTCTAAATGTCCTGTCTACTGACATTCTCATTATTGATTTAAGGGAATCATTGTCTGAGGACTTGAATTTGATCTGCTGCTTTCTTATGATTTATTGCATTCAGTTTTCTTCTTTACTAAGTTTTATAACACAATAGTGGTAAGGTAACACTTTTAACTATTGAATTAGAGATACCAAGACATAACAATCAAAACTTTCTAGTTTTCTGGGCTCTAACTGGAATCAGTAGGAGATTTAAA
>NW_005055966.1:0-5108 GCF_000277835.1 Geospiza fortis
AGTACATTAGTAAAGAAAATCTCACCTGTGTCAGAAGACCAAGGGCTTATTAAGACTTCAATTTATGAATCATTTTGAGAACCTAAATGCATATACCAGGACACCAATAAATAGACAACTTGTGCAAGTATCATCTTACAGAGATTGTATTAATAAACACGTTGAACAGTTTGGGGTTGAAATGTCAGTATACGTGGGTTGCTTTGTCATCATTATCTTTTCTGTTTACATTATAGATATATATCATTGCTATAACATGTAGAAGGATAGAAACTGGATTTTCCTCCAATGGCTGCAAAATCAGGCCCTGGAGACATTCTTCTGCATAACAGGGATGAAAAGAAGAAATGTATTAGCATAATGAAGCTGGTGGAAAAGAGTACTAAGGTCTCAATATTGAGGATGATATCAAAAGAAATTCCTATCACTTCTTAATAAAAGTTAAACCTATGGAAGAAATACAGTGAATAAGCATCATACTTCAGATACAAGGAGCATAACCTTTGAGGAATCCTGCTACAAATTTGATGAGCCTTTAGACTAAGACTTGATTTTCATTAGCCTTTAAAACGAAACTTGTCACGAATAAGACCCACGACCTTTAACATAATGTGCATATATATCTGGCAACCACCTTAAAGGAAGAGTTATAAACAAGACCAAAAAGATAAGACAACACTTCAAGGTAAATTATACAGGAACTTGAACAACTAGAAAATAAGAGAAGTCTGTGATGAAGAAATGCCAAAAATCTGTGTCAGTCTTTACCTCAAGCTATCCAGTATTACAGTCAGTGTGAGAGAATGGGATATGGATAGGGTGATATTGAACTAATTTAGGAAGAATTTATTTTCTGAGATAATAAATAATGAAGACAAAGGATCCATCAAAGAAAAAGCAAGTCAAGTTCTCTCAAGGCAGAAGACAGTGAGGTGGGCAAAAGAAAATACATTAATTTAGCTTCATTTCTTAGATGGTGAGATGCCTAGGGTTATGAAGACATGGCCTTGTGAGCTCTTATCCTGACCTATGGTGCTCCTGTAACACTGTTCTTTGCTTGTTTGTTGCTTCTGATTTGCTCTTCCTCATAATGTAGTTCGATGTGACTATCAAAAATTGCAACAAAAAATTGCTACTCAGCCAGAAAATGTAACACATATTCAAATAAGGACAGGGTGGTGATTTCATCATTCACTCCTCTACTTACCTTTTGGGGTAACAAAAAGTCTCAAATTCACACTGTTCAGTAGTCCTGGAATTCCTATCTCTCTGGACCCCCAAATTAGAGAAATCCACATTCAGTAAAGCAGAAACATCTGGCAGTTTCCAATAGCATGAAGGAAAATTAAAACACAAATGGATCAAAAGATCTAGATCACATATGACTTTTTGTCTGAACATCTATTTTTATCCTCAGTTAACATTTATGCACTGTGTGCTAATAGCAAGTTCAAACCTATAAATGGCACCAAGATCTAAGCTGTTTGTGCTCAGATCCAAGCTGTGTTTTCTATGAGCAGTTTACAAATTAAGCCACTGGTTCCCTGACTGTGACTGGCAGACCATCAGTGTGTACAGAACTTGTGAAAGTCCCAGGAGGACCAGCTGGGCAAGCACCAATGGCTTTTACTTTCCCAGATGCTGGATCTTCCCAATAGAAACCTGTTAGAATTCACATTCTTTTACTTTGCCAATAAGTGACTATGTCTACTAGTATATGGTGTTATTTGGTCATGAATTGGGAGGAGGTAATTCATGTGACTGGGCATAGGAGTGGAAGCATCTATAAGTTTTTACTGCTAAGACATGCTTCAGCTCCCCTAGGGAAAACTGTGACAGCTGCTGGACTAACAGCTATCACTGAGAAGACAAGACATGCCATGAAATTCACAGGAAGAAGGACACACTTCATTACTTGAAAGAGTATAGGCCCTTTAGAAAGTCCTCAGAAACACCACTGCCTTGCACACACCAGATCAAACCACTACCACCAGCCAATATATGGCAAACTGCAGGTAGGGGAACTACAGTGGTTCTCTCCATTTTGTCCCCTCCAAGGCACAGGATGGGCAGCAGCTCTGGTCCTTGCTGTGGCTGTCTGTACATGCTTTTAATGACAAGAGATGTGTATTAATACTTACCCAGCTCATGATGTGAACTGGATGGAGAAGTATCATACATAACTTACTGAGTATTAGTAGAATATCTGGAGATCCATGGATGAGCAACAGAGAAGTGCAGGCTATTATCATATTGTTATAAATGCCTGCTGCAGAGCCAGGGGATGAAACCCATATAGTTATGCAAATGTCTCACAGATCACTGTTTTGTGCTGCTTTTGCAGTAATTGCAATTATTATGGGGCTATATGAACAGAGATACAAAGTCTGAATTACATTCCAGGTAATGATTTTCTGAGTAGTTCAACGTTTGCATGTAAAAGCTATTCTGAGTTGTTTTTCAAGACTGAGAATGAATATTTAGCTAAATTTAGAAATGTGTTAATTTTTGTTAATGTTAATATTGTATCAGCTGATTGCTCCTTACATTAGCAAGACGTCACAAGTTAAACTTTCAAACATGAGCTCCATTATCATATGCTGGCAATCTCAGATTAAGCTCTCATCCTACTGGATGCTGTGCAAACCCAGAATCAAAAAGTAAGTATGTGGAACATTCTAGCTGGGAGTCAACACTTGAAAACAGTGTGGAGCATTAAAATAAAGCTGGATACTTATTCAGGGGGAACAAAAAGTAAAAATAATGACAGATTGTGTCATTGTTACCTACCCATCTGTGATGTGACAGGTACTGGACAAAAGAATGAACAAGACTCAATACCTGCCCCATGAGGTTACAATTCAAATGGAAGTGCGCAAAACAGAGTCTCGTGAAAAACAGAGGAAAATTACTTGTGTCCCAGCATGGTTTTATATTTTGGAATAGTTATATTTTGCAGAAATATTATTGTTACATTATAAATTATATTATGGAGTTAACATATAATTTATATTATAAATAACTGTATTTATACTGTGCAGATAATTTTGATAGGATCATAGAAAGTGACAGACAAGTTCATAGGCAGGAGACCTTGGGTAGTACAAAGAGAAGTGGGAAGTAAGGAAGGAGTAAGAGCAAGATGCATGGCTTCCACTCACAGTGGGAGTCAATGGGGAAGTTGGCTAAGTCTGCAAAGCAAGAAGAACTGAAGCTTCTACACAATAAGAATCTGCAAGAATGTGATGCAATAGAGAAAATATGAGGGCTGAGACAATCTTTGAATCCTATTTGTGATCCAGGTGTTTCAAGAGGAAAAGTGTCAAAAATATCAAAAATACTCCAATGAGTCTGAGGATGAGTGGGGCCACTTGTCATGATACCAGGTTTTCAATTGAGAAAGCAGAGGTGAACTAACTGGGCAGTGGGACTTCACATAGGTGTCACTGAATTTTGGAGTGTCTTTCAGAAAGGTCTGCAGTGAAATTGAGAGAGGGCAGTCCTTCTGCCAGACAGCTTGTGGACTTGTGTCCTCTTGCTCATATTTCTATAAATTAAAAGGGAGTCCAAGCAAGAAACAGTTTTGCTCTACCTCACCAGCACTGACCTTTTGTCCAGTCCTTCTACAAAATGCATAATTTAGTAGAAGAAAGAGTTTTGCTTCTTGCGTCCAGAGTTTATAAGGTAGTGTGGGGTTGCCTCTCTGAAGGCTTTTCATAGGAAAGTGGTACTTTCATTGCCCATTTGCTATGGAGAAGAATGTATCGAGATCTCCAGAGGTACTATGCTATTCTTGGTAAGACCATTCGGAGAAGTACTGTGAGAAAAAATACAGGATTTTCATCTACATGGCTGTCCACCTGACACTTAATATGCTGTATGGTGACATAAACAACCACCTTCTTAAATAAAAACTTCACTTTATGCAGTCTCCTTGAGATTAGTTTCATCACAGCACATACTTTAACATGAGAAAATTAGGAGTAGCAGGAGACCATACAAATTGGGAGGAGTCTTAATAAGGAATATCCTTCTGCACAAGCATCTAAACCAACATAAGCATTTTCAGGGTAAGATCCTGTGTTGATGCAGTCCTGTTCCCTGTTGGACTAGGAGGAGATGGTAGTAGAGAGAAAGGACAGGGCAGAAAAAGAGGTAGTGGTTAGCTCTTTCAACACAGAGAATCCTTCTAAATCTGACACGAAAAGTTGCAGCATCTGGAAAGCTGCAGAAGGGTAGATGAGCAGTGTGCAAGCTGGAGAATTCCCTCTATTGCACAAGCTATGCAAATGTAATTGTAGGCTAGAAAGTGCAGTGACTCATAGGTGAAGTGGATGCGAGAATATCTGGGTTAAAGAGAGTTTGTATGGAGAAGACCATGTGTAGGACCTCAGAAGTTCCCAGAGAGGAGGAAGTGAAAGGAGTTTAATGAAAACCCATTACCGAGAGTCATCCTGCCACTGACTGCTTTCTTGAAGTGTCAAGGTAGGAACTCCTGAAGCTGTTTAAACCTGGTGGCATTTCAAAACATTCAGATATCCAGATCAATCAAAGATTTGGGGGTTGGGATAAGGAACAGAGAAAAGAAAAGATGAAGCACAAACCTCAGTAAACAAGGGGTGGGAACAACTTGAGGTTTTGGCAGAAGATGATCGAGATAATTGAACCAAAAATCAGAGGTGTTAATGCAGATAATGAGGGCACAGGTTGGACCCAAAATAGCACCCCGAGGTGATGCACTCCAGCTGCTGTAATGTTATATGGAGCAAACAAGAGAGTGGCACTGTCCTGTGCTGTTTCACCTTCTGCAGTCTCACTACTCAGATGACCCCAAAGACACATGCATCAAGATTCATAGGAATAAAACACAGGATTTCCATGTTTCCTCAGCTGGACAGGCAAATGAGAGATGAGGGGTCAACAGATGGCAGTAGAGGTGATTCAAGTCCAAGTTAACTTGAGATCTCCATGTTTCTCTAAGGGAGGTGGAGCAATGGTGCAGCAGGCATCAGAAGAATTAAGTGTTGGATGTGTTCAAGACCAGGTTGGATAGGGCCTTGAACAACATGGTCAAATGGGCAGTGGGGGGTTGGAACTAGATGATCTTT
>NW_005055967.1:0-640 GCF_000277835.1 Geospiza fortis
CCAGTATGAGGCCCTGCTGGGCCCAGTTTGGAGCCCTTACTGGGACCAGTCTGTGGCTGTTACTGGTCCTACTTCCAAGACTCTTTCTGGCCCCAGTTTGAGGCCCTGACTGGGACCAGTTTGAGGCTCTGACTGGCCCCAGTTTGAGGCCCTGCTGGGCCCAGTGTGTGGCCCTTATTAGCCCCAGTTTGGGACCCTTACTGGGACCACTTTGGGGCCTTTACTGGCCCCAGTTTCCAGCGCTTCCTGGGCCCCGTGTGCAGCCCTTCCTGGCCCCAGTATGAGGCCCTTACTGGGCCCAGTATGAGGCCCTTACTGGGCCCAGTCTGAGGCTCTGCTGGGCCCAGTTGGAGGCCCTGACTGGGCCCACTCTGTGACCATTACTGGCCCCTGTTTCCAGCCCTTACTGGGACCAGTTTGCAGCCCTTACTGGCCCCAGTTTGAGGCTCTTATCGGCCCCAGCGTGCTGCCCTCACTGGCCCCAGTTTGGGGCCCTCACTGGCCCCAGTTTGGGGCCCTCACTGGCCCCAGTTTGGGGCCCTCACTGGCCCCAGTTTGGGACCCTCACTGGCCCCAGTTTGGGACCCTCACTGGCCCCAGTTTGGGACCCTCACTGGCCCCAGTTTGGGGCCCTCACCGG
>NW_005055967.1:2105-4812 GCF_000277835.1 Geospiza fortis
TCCACGCTCGGCTCTTTCCGGAACACTTCGGGTTCTTCCGGAAAAGGGGGCGGGGCGAGGCGCTCCGAAAAGCGCCGATCGCGTTTCTCTCTCCCTCGCCTCACACTCGGCTCTTTCCGGAGTACTTCGGCTCTTCCCGGCTCCCACCAGCCCATGGCTCCCACCAGCCAATCCTGCGCCGGGGGCGGGGCTTGAGGCCCTTTCTCCCAGTGGGCGCCGCCATGTTGCTCATGGGCGCCGCCATCTTTGCTGGCCCGGGGGTGAACTGGGACCAGTTTCCCCTCCCAGTTCAGCTTGGGGAGGGCAGCAGGAGGGACAATGGGGAGCCCGGAAATTGGGGAGAATCCTGGAAATCCAGGCACAGAAATGAGGGAAATTCCAGGAAATCCAGGCACAAAAATGAGGGAAATTCCAGGAAGCCCAAGCACAGAAACTGAGGAAATCTAAGCACAGAAATGGGGCAGAACTCAGGAAATCCAAGCACTGAAATGGGGGAGATTCCAGGAAATCCAATCCAAGCACAGAAATTGGGGAGAACTCAGGAAACCCAAGCACAGAAATGGAGAATTCAGGAAATCCAAACACAGAAATGAAGGAAATTGCAGGAAATCCAAACACAGAAATGGGCTGAGAATCCAGGAAATGCAAGCCCAGAAATTGGGGAGAACCCAGGAAACCGAAGCACAAAAGTTGAGGAGAATCCAGGAAATCCAAGCATAGAAATGGGGGGAATTCTAGGAAACCTAAGCCCTAAAACGAGGGAAATTCCAGGAAATCCAAGCACAGAAATGGGGAGAATCCAGGAAATTCCAGCCCTGAAATGGGGGAGAATCCATGAAATCCACGCACAGAAATGAGGGAAATTCCAGGAAATCCAAGTACAGATATGGGGAGGAATCCAGGAAATCCAGGTCAAATCAAGCCCTGAAATTGGGGGAGATTCCAGGAAATCCAAGCCCTGAAATTGGGGGAGATTCCAGGAAATCCAGGCACAGAAATGGGGGAGAATTCAGGAAATCGAAGCACAAAAGTTGAGGAGAATTCAGGAAATCCAAGGACAGAAATGGGGGGAATTCTAGGAAATCTAGGCCCTAAAACGAGGGAAATTCCAGGAAATCCAAGCCCACAAATGGGGAGATTCCAGGAAATCCAAGCCCTGAAATGGGGGAGATTCCAGGAAATCCACGCACAGAAATGAGGGAAATTCCAGGAAATCCAAGTACAGATATGGGGAGGAATCCAGGAAATCCAGGTCAAATCAAGCCCTGAAATTGGGGAGATTCCAGAAAATCCAAGCCCAGAAATTGGGGGAGAATTCAAAAGCACTGAAATTGGGGAGATTCCAGGAAATCCAAGCCCTGAAACTGGGGGAAATTCCAGGAAATCCAAGCATAGATATGGGCTGAGAATCCAGGAAATCCAAGCACGGAAATGGGGGGAATTCTAGGAAACCTAAGCCCTAAAACGAGGGAAATTCCAGGAAATCCAAGCACAGAAATGGGGAGAATCCAGGAAATTCCAGCCCTGAAATGGGGGAGAATCCATGAAATCCACGCACAGAAATGAGGGAAATTCCAGGAAATCCAGGCACAGAAATGAGGCAGAATCCAGGAAATCCAAGCCCCAAAATTGGGCAGAATCCAGGAAATCCAGGCACAGAAATGGGGCAGAATTCAGGAAATCCAGGCACAGAAATGGGGCAGAATTCAGGAAATCCAGGCACAGAAATGGGGCAGAATTCAGGAAATCCAGGCACAGAAATGGGGCAGAATTCAGGAAATCCAGGCACAGAAATGGGGCAGAATTCAGGAAATCCAGGCACAGAAATGGGGGAGAATCCAGGAAATCCAGGTCCAACCCACGCAGAGATGAGCAGAAGCCAGGAGACCAGGCCAGGGCTTTATTTTCCCTCGTGACCCCAGGCTGAGGGGGGGACAGGGACACCCCCACATCCCGGGGGGGCCTGGGGGGAACCCAAACCCATGGGGGAAAATCGGGGTGCTGGGAGGGGAATTGGGGTCCTGGAAGGGGGAATTGGGGTTCTGGGAGGGGAAATTGGGGTCCTAGGAGGGAAAATTGGGGTCCTAAGAGGGGAATTGGGGCGCTGGGAGGGGAAATTTGGGTTCTAAAAGAGGAAATTGGGGTCCTAAGAGGGGAATTGGGGTGCTGGGAGGGGAAATTTGGGTTCTGAGAGGGGAATTGGGGTGCTGGGAGAGGAAATTGGGGTCCTGAGAGGGGAACTTTGGTGCTGGGAAGGGGAATTGGGGTCCTGAGAGAGAAAATCTGAGTCCTGGGAGGGGAAATTGGGGTCCTGGAAGGGGAAATTGGGGTCCTGAAAGGGGAAATTGAGAAAATCTGAGTCTTAGGAGGAGAAATTGGGGTGCTGGGAAGGGAAATTGGGTCCTGAGTGGGGAAATTGGGGTTCTGGAAGGGGAAATTGGGGTCCTGAAAGGGGAAATTGAGAAAATCTGAGTCTTAGGAGGAGAAATTGGGGTGCTGGGAAGGGAAATTGGGTCCTGAGTGGGGAAATTGGGGTTCTGGAAGGGGAAATTGGGGTCCTGGGAGGGGAAATTGGGGTCCTGGAAGGGAAAATTGGGTCCTGGGAGGGGAAATTTGGGGTTCTGGAAGGGAAATTTGGGGTCCTGGAAGGGGAAATTGTGTCGCAGACATTTCTTCTGCAAAAATCCTTTCTCGGGACTTTTCCTGC
>NW_005055967.1:4836-5106 GCF_000277835.1 Geospiza fortis
CAGTGTGCGCCGGAGCTGCGTCAGGGGGGAGACGTGAACAACAATTATCTGCTGCTGTGCAATGCAGCGGGTCCATCTGCGACTGGCAGTCGTGGATGTTTATCGTGAACGGCCAATCCAGGGCCCGGCTGTCTCAGACCGAGTCCGAGCCAGCTGCTTTTGGTTTTCTTTCCTTTTCCATTCGTGGCTCGGCCCTCTGAGGAAACCTTTCCTGCTGTTCCTCTGCAGTAGGGTTGAGATGTAAGATATCATAAAATAATAAATCAAACC
>NW_005055968.1:0-5099 GCF_000277835.1 Geospiza fortis
GCCTTAAGGAGTTATTGTAGTACATTGCAAACCAAACACTGACACACTGTTGAATCTGAGTGGATGAGAATGCATGTGAACCTGAGACCTGTTCCAGATCCCAGAATACCACATGTACTATGGTACTTCTGATAGCTTCTCAGAGTTGTATGATAGTCAGGAATAGTATCCAGGATAAAAGCTATGCGTCTTGAATCAGGAGTATAAACCAAATACTATTCTACAATGGTTTGTTTCTTCTGGCAGCAGGTTCTGTCAGTGAATTATCAGTGTATAGCAAGTCCTGGTCATTGTTTTTCAGGTACCTGGGTCTTGCTAGCTTTTTCTGTCTCCTTTACTTTTGACTTACACTGCTCTAGTCTTCTGAGCTGTGTTGTTATGACATAAGCCTGTCACCTATGGATGTCGAACTTCCTGTTCTAGAGAGAGGAGGGTAGTGGGTACAGTTTCAGATCAATGCAGTCCAGATCACCTTAAGTCACATATTCTTTTCGTCTTCTCCAGATGGGTTTCTTTCAGTAGATCCTGGCCTTCAGCACATGCTTGTGGCCCTGAGGAGGAAAGAGGTGTCTTTCCATAAGCACTGTTTCTTTTAGCAAATGCAGCTGGGTTTCATTCTAGTCTAGCTGGTTAATTCTGTTCTAGCTGGTTAATCCTAGTCAAAATGACTGTCTTAGAAATAGTCAAAAGAGTTTGGAAAAAAACCCAAAACCAGCCCACCTCTCCTCCAAGCTTATTCATTCAATGTGACAGCTTGTTTATGGAGAGATGTCCTCTACTTCCCAAGCTATCAAGGATGGACACAGATAGACTGCACTTCTGCTCTCTAGTTTGTTGCGGCAGTTTTTCTGCACATAGCATTTCTGGGAAGTGTAGTGGTAGAGCTGAAGTTTAATATGTTGGGTAAATCAAAGTGTCATTCAACTCCAAGCGTAGTGACATTAAATTACTTGATTTTAAAAAATGCTAATAAGAGCATGTCTCTGTAGTGTTGTGTTCCTTCTTAGTAGAATTGAATAGTTACCCTTTTTACATGTTTCTGAATTGCCTATTTTCTCACTGTGCAATCCACCTTTCAAGAATATTGTCTGAGTGTTTGGTGAGGAGGACTATTCTTTGCCAGTTCGGTTGAGGGTTTGTAAGTTCAGTTGAGGTGTATGTAAGGCCCGATGTTGAACATCTGAAAGCTGCAAAATGTCTCAAACCTCAACCAAATGTCATTACCTCCCAGCTTGCTTGCTGCTATTCAGCATGTGGGCTTTTGGCTTCTTATTTTTAGGTCTTCAATAAACCTATACCTTTTGGGTCTGCCAGTTAAGAATTTTGTGCTTTCAGTCCCATGACAAGAAGGATTCAGTGGAAGTTTTCAATCCTATAAAGCGGAACACAGCTTTTTAGCCTCATGTTGGTTGCTTTTGTTGTTTTCTCTTTTTTTCCTTTTTTCATGGGTGAGCTTTCGACATGAAGGTATATAACTGATTTTTATGATTTATTTCAGGACTCTTTGACAGCCCTCCAGGGTCTGATGACGCAAAGCTTATTGACATATTCTACCCAGGAGATCAGCAGTCTGTAACATTTGGAACCAAATCCCGAGTGGGAATGGGTGGCATGGAAGCCAAGGTAGAAATATGGAACAATTACTTCACAATTGGGAAGGAGAGGGAGCTACATGAGATGGTTGTGCTTTGTGCTGCTGGATGGATCTTGTGCTTCAGATGGATCTTGGCAGGTTGCAGGAATGGGCAGGCAGGAACCTTAGGAGTTCAGTAACAGGAAATGCTGAGTCTTATGCCTGGGGACACTGGTATGAGCTGGAGAACTGACTGCCTTGAATGCAGGTTCAGTGAAAAGGGCATAGGGATCCTGGTAGACACCAAATGGAATGTACACCAGCAATATGGCCTTTGGGCAAAGCAGGCTAACCAGGGTTGTATGGAAAAGAACATAGCCATCAGGTCGAGGAAAATTATTACTTTCATCTACTCAGCACTGGTGAAACTACATCTGTAGAGTTGTGTGTGGTTCTAGATACCGCAGTACAGGAAGGACATGGCATGCTACAGTGAAACCAGCAGAGAGACATGAATATGATTAAAGAATTGGAGTGCTGTCACACTAAGAGAGGCTGAGAGCTAGGATTGTTTACACTGGAAAAGAGAAGGTTTGGGTATAAGTAGCTGAGGGAAGGGTTTACAGAAGGCAGAACAAGATTCTTCTTGGTGGTATCCAGGGAACAGACAAGAGGCCATGGGCTCAGAATGAAATACAAGTGAATAAACTGAAATGTGAGAATTTTACAATGAGGTTGCTGAAGCATTGGAGCAGGTTGCCAAGAGAACCCGTGGTTTCTCTATCTGGAGATGTTCAAAACCTGGCTGGATGATTCTTGCTGTAGTTGACCCTGCTGTGAGCAGGCAGTTGGACTATATGATTTCTAGGGATCCTTTCCAGCCTCAGCTATTCTTTGAGTATCCTGAAATGGTGTGTGGATTCCTTTTGCTTTTCTTTTAGGTCGATATGAATTGAAAAGAGCAAGTAAAGAATTACACTCAAGTAGATTTTAAAAGGTGACATTTGGATCTGCATTTTTGTGGTTTAAGTTGGAGTCCATCTCAATTCTTACTTATGTGATAATTCAAAGACTTTGGGAATCCCCGTCTCTTAATTCTGATATGGTACCTCCCTCTCCTCTCTGAGTTTATACAATGTACTGTTTGCTTCTGAAGGATATATTGGTGGAGACCAAGGTACTTCAGTTTTTGAGCGCAAGATTAGTAGAGGTGGGAGGGCTAACAGGTTTTAGGCCTGTGTAGTCAGGTGGTCTCAGTATTCATTGCTGTGAGTAGATAAACATGGGTGTGTTTTGACTTCAGCATATGTCTCTCATGAGGCTGAGATATGCACTGCTGTAGTATTAAATTGCTGCACGTTTCCCTGGGACGTATCTGGAAAGTTGTCTGTAAAAACCAAAGCAGATCTTGACTAAACAGGAAAAGACCAAAGTAAAATTCTTCACCAGTTATGTTGTTGATTATTCCCTTTTCTGAACACTCAGGTAAGGCACACACTTAGGTACCAGAGCATGGGCTGGAAGGTGGCAAAAAGAGGAGGCATTTGTAATTATGGAATGTGCAAAGCTTATTCAGGAATGACTTTCCTTTATCTGGCTTCTAGGATAATTTAAACAATTCCAGGTACTGAAGGTAAAGCTGCCAAGGTTAGAGAGCACTTTATTGTAAAAGTAATAATCTGTAAGAGTTACTTGGTGTCTTTTGAGTCACATAGAGGCAAATCTTGATGCAGGTGTTGTAACAAAAATTTGCTACAGTTGAGAATGTAGGAGACATTTTTGGAAAACTGGAGCATCAATTATAGAAAACAGATAGTGGCTCAAAGAACAAATCTTGGTTTTTAGTGTGACATTTGAGCAATAATGAAGCGGCTGATGATCTTTTGGTAGCTGAATTTGATGGGATAGGCCTATCTGACATTTGTGTCTCATAGTGACTGTGGACTGTAATACCAAATTGTAGAACCATATTAGGAAAGCATAGAAGCAAAGCAGAGAAGCTTTTGCAATTAAATAAATGACGCATAATTAAATATAGGTAGTGGATAATGTTGCCCATATTGGCAAATACTTGACTGGGAAAATAAATGAAGGAAATCACTGGCAGTACCTCTTCAGCAGATAGCATCTGGGATTTGAGAGAAATAATATTCTGCTCAAAAATGTTGCAAGAGGCTAATCTTAGGACCAGTCAGTATACAGGGATTTCAAAGGACCCTTACTAATGAGCTAATCGTTATGTAAACTTAACATACTGTAGAAGGATTAAGCAAATACCAGTATTCCAGCACTGAAGTTCAGAGATTCCCAAAGTGTGTTGAATGCTCTTTGAAAGCATAAGCGATCAATCTGGCCATCAGAGTGGACCAAGAAGTCTTGTTGAGAGTGGTGATTGAAATAACCAGTGGATCTCTTGCAACTGGCTCTGTCCTTTCCTGTAGGTGAAAGCAGCTCTGTGGGCCCTGCAAGGAGGCACTTCAGTAGTGATTGCAAATGGAACTCACCCAAAGATCTCAGGTCATGTCATCACAGATATTGTAGAAGGGAAAAAAGTAGGAACTTTTTTTTCAGAGGTAAAACCTGCAGGTGAGTACAGAGTTAATGTGTACCTTGAGAGTTGTGGAGATTTCCTCAAAAGTTAGAGTTAAAATTTGTCTAGAGCTGTGCAATAACTGGAAAACCACTCTCTGTTTGCAAAATGGGTTTTGAAAGGTATTTTCTGAAGTAGGGGTAGAAACTGCTGAATTCCCTGCTCTTCTTCCCTCCAGCTAATAAACTGGTACATCAGACTTGCATTTGAAGAATGCAATGAGTAGAGTAGAAGTTTTGCCTTTGGTAGTCTTAAGAGTTATCATCAAGTATCCATGATTTCACTGTGAGAATATGGATATAGAATGTGCTACTGAACTAAGGTAGTGTTTAGGTTTATTTTTTATCATGAATTTCTTTTATGACTCAGCCTTCTAGTATGGTAGGTAGGAATGTTTTCCTGTCACTGCATTGCTGGAACTGTGTAATAATTGTTGGATAAAATCAGACCAAAGATCCCTCACCTTAGCAGAATAGATACTGGGGTGGTACTTTTGACTTTCACTTTAAGCCAAGTGAATTTCTTTGTGTATAGTAATCCTTAATGGATTTCTTGTATAAATATATCAGATCATCCTTTGAATGCACTTGGTGTCATTATGCTCAAGTACCTTTTTGGTTAGCCTCACTATAAGAAGTTGGTATCAGCAGTAAAGCTTCTAATCTTGTGGTCCCGTTCTGAGTCACAGATATTATAAGTAGCAAAAGACTGTCCCTGTGGACTGTTGTGCTCTTTATTCCAGTCATCTCTTTGTCTTCTACTTTGGAAATTCAAGTAACTTTAGAAAATCAAGTGTATCTGCTTACATACATAATTTTTCTCCAAGAATACTAAAAAATGCCATATTTTGTAAAGTATTATATCACTTCAAGAAGCTGGCTTAAGATGTCTTAAATTAGTCTAATTATTTGTCGCTATCGGACACGCAAGAATGCA
>NW_005055969.1:0-472 GCF_000277835.1 Geospiza fortis
ACACCCCAAACCCTGGGGGAACCCCAATCCCAAATCCCCTTTCCCCAGCCCTCATTCCCTTTAAGTGCCACGGGAAACCCTCCATAGCCACAGGGACACCCCAAATCCCAAGGAGAACCTTCTGTATCCCCAAATCCTGCAGGGAACCCTCCATAACCACAGGGACACCCCAAATCCTTGGGGAACCCTAAATCCTAGGATACCGAGCAGCTCCACGTGTCTCAGCAGCTTGTGGGCAGGATCATCAGTACGGGGCACCCCAAAATCCTGGGGGATCCTTCTGTACCCCCTGGGACACCCCAAATCCTGCAGGGAACCCTCCATAGCCACAGGGACACCCCAAAATCCTGAGGGATCTTTCTGTACCCCCTGGGACACCCCAAAATCCTGGGGGATCCCTCCATAGCCACAGGGACACCCCAAAATCCTGGGGGATCCTTCTGTACCCCCTGGGACACCCCAAATCCTGCAG
>NW_005055969.1:807-2861 GCF_000277835.1 Geospiza fortis
CGCGGTGGGGCGGAGAGGAGCCGCCCGTGGCCAAGTTCGAGGGTGAGCGCGGAGCTGGGGCGGTTCCCGATGGGAATCGCGGGTGGGGTTGGTTTTTCTGGCAATTTCGGGCCGTGGGGAGGGATTCTGGGCAGTTCCCTCCATCCCTCCTGTGCCTTTCCCTGGGGGATTTTGGGGAATTCTCTCCATCCTGGGGCTCTCCTGTGCCTTTCCCTGGGGGATTTTGGGGAATTCTCTCCATCCTGGGGCTCTCCCATTGGGGGAATTCCCTCCGTCCCTCCCTCTCGTGCCTTTCCCAGAGGGATTTTGGGGGTCCTGGGGCTCTCCTGTGCCTTTTCTGGGGAGATTTTGGGGGTTCCCTCCATCCTGGGGCTCTCCTGTGCCTTTTCTGGGGAGATTTTGGGGGTTCCCTCCATCCTGGGGCTCTCCTGTGCCTTTTCTGGGGAGATTTTGGGGGTTCCCTCCATCCTGGGGCTCTCCTGTGCCTTTTCTGGGGAGATTTTGGGGGTTCCCTCCATCCTGGGGCTCTCCTGTGCCTTTCCCTGGGGGATTTTGGGGAGATTTTGGGGGTTCCCTTCCTCCTGTGCATGTCCCAGTGGGATTTCAAGGTTCCCCCATGCTGTGGTTGTCCCGATGGGATTTTGGGGGAATTTTGGGTGGATTTTGGTTGGATTTGGGTGGATTTCAGTGGATTTTGGGTAGATTTCAGTGGATTTGGGGTGGATTTTGAGTAGATCTTGGGTAAATCTCAGTGGATTTCAGGTAGGTCTCAGTGGATTTGGGGTCGATTTCAGTGCATTTCAGGTAGATTTTGGGTGGATTCCAATGGATTTTGGGTGGATTTCAATAGATTTCAGATAGATTTCAGTGGATTTCAGGTAGATTTGGATAGCTCTCAGTGGATTTCAAGTAGATTTCAGTGGATTTGGGGTGGATTTGGGTGGATTTGGGGTGGATTTTACTGGATTTCAGTGGATTTGGGTTGGATTTCAGTGGATTTTGGGTAGATTTCAGTGGATTTGGGGTGGATTTCAGTGGATTTGGGGTAGATTTCAGGTGGATTTTGGGTAGATTTCAGTGGATTTGGGTAGTTTTCAGTGGATTTCAGTGGATTTTGGGTAGATTTCAGTGGATTTCCGTGGATTTCAGTGGATTTGGGGTGGATTTCCGTGGATTTGGGGTGGATTTCCGTGGATTTCAGTGGATTTTGGGTGGATTTCAGTGGATTTCCCTGCTCTGGGGGCTCCCCCAGTGCCCAGCCCCGATTTCAGTTTCCCTGCTGACGAGCACCTGGACGTTTACGTGTCGGCGGCCGAGAGCCCCGGGCACTTCTGGATCCAACTGCTGGGCACACGGAGCCTGCAGCTGGACAAACTGACCGCTGAGATGGGCCACTTCTACCAGAGCAGCCCTGCCGTGAGTCCCCTCTGTCCCCTCTGTGTCCCCTCTGTGTCCCTCACCATCTTCCTCTGTGTCACCTGTGTCCCCCCCATGTCCCCTGGTGTCCCAGAACTGTCCCCTATCCTGTGTCCCCCTCCCCATCCCATGTCCCTTTCTGTCCCAGCGCTGTCCTCACCATGTCCCCCTGCTGTCCCAGCACTGTCCCACCACGCCCCCTTGACTGTCCCCATGTCCCCTCCTGTCCCAGCACTGTCCCCCATCCCGTGTCCCCATGTCCCCATCCCGTGTCCCCTGCTGTCCCAGCACTGTCCCCTCATGTCTCTCCCGTGTCCCCTGACTGTCCCCATGTCCCCTCCTGTCCCAGGACTGTCCCCATCTCCCTTACCCTCTGTCCCCATGTCCCAGGACTGTCCCCATGTCCCTGCTGTCCCCGTGTCCCTGCTGTCCCAGCCCCGTGCCCCTCCATGTCCCCTGACTGTCCCCATGTCCCTGCCGTCCCCATGTCCCCTGACCATCCCCGTGTCCCCAGGTGCCGCCCCCGTCCGTCCGTCCCGGTGACATCGTGGCCGCCCCGTACCTGGACGATGGCGAGTGGTACCGGGCGCGCGTGCTGGGGACGCTGGACAACGGCCACCTCGGCCCGTACTACGTGG
>NW_005055969.1:4167-4283 GCF_000277835.1 Geospiza fortis
CCCGCCGGGCCCCGCCTGCGCCTCTTCACAGCCTGCCGGGGACAGGTGCGTCCCAGCTGTCACCTGGGTCACCAACACTGTCACCTGGGTCACCAACACTGTCACCTGGCTGCACC
>NW_005055969.1:4471-5098 GCF_000277835.1 Geospiza fortis
ACTGTCACCTGGGTCACCAACACTGTCACCTGGGTCACCAGAACTGTCCCCGGGGTCACCAGAACTGTCACCTGGGGTCACCAACTGTCACCTGGGTCACCAGCACTGTCACCTGGGTCACCAACACTGTCACCTGGGTCACCAGAACTGTCCCCGGGGTCACCAGAACTGTCACCTGGGATCACCAACTGTCACCTGGGTCACCAGAACTGTCACCTGGGTCACCAACACTGTCACCTGGGTCACCAACACTGTCACCTGGGGTCACCAACTGTCACCTGGGGTCACCAACACTGTCCCCAGCGTCACCAGGGTCCCCATTCCTGGTGTTCCCAGAGCCGTGGGCAGGTGTGCCACCAGGGTCACCAGGTATCACCAACGGTCCTCAGAACTGTCCCCAAGCGTCCCCAGGGTCACCAGAACTGTCCCCAAGAGTCCCCAGTGTCCCCATTCCTGGTGTTCCCAGCTACAAGGACAGGTGCATCACCAGTGTCCCCACAAGCGTCCCCAGGGTCACAGAACTGTCCCCAGTGTCCCCATCCCTGGTGTTCCCTACGCCACAGCCAGGTGTGTCCCCAGCTGTCCCCTCAGTGTCCCTGTCCCCCCCCCGGTGTCCCCGCAGAGCCT
>NW_005055970.1:0-2811 GCF_000277835.1 Geospiza fortis
CCCCTGCCCAGCTGTGGAGGGGAGTGATAAAAGGGTTTTGGTGGGTGTCTGGCATCTCAACTCACTGCAGTGCTACAGAACGCAGTGTGATGTACTCGAGTGCCCTTGTAACCCTGCTATATCAGTTACAAAAGCAAAGTGTGAGATGTACAGTTGGCTGTACTGATTCTGTTGCTGTTTGGATGAAGCAGAGATAGTAACCCTACTTATCACTGGTCAGTCAGCTTTTGTTGCAGTTGAGACGGACACAACATGACATTCCAAGGTTCATGTGGCAACAGCAAACTATTGTTCAGAACTTGCTTTTAAATGGTTAACCCCGATTGGCTAGAATCTTGATGCCACCCAGTTTACTGACCAATAGCTGCCTGTGTACATGCTCGTCAGGGATTGGCTGGCATCCATTCTCTCCAACCAAGTCCCTCCGCTTCTCAGTGCCCTCTCCCCCAAAGATGTTTCCTTTCTATCACAGGTATAGGATGATCGAGTTAAGGTCAGGGTTACTTGTGCCTGTGAGGCCTTCAGACCAGCTGTTATCTGTCACAGTTCCCCCTTTTTGTTTTTCAACTATGAAGGCAGTATTTGTCATCCTTTGCAGATGGGACAACAAACACAGTACAATGAGTAAAACAATTATGATAACACAAAGGTGATAAGCCCAGTTCAAATGAGGCTCTTCACCCGACTGGACAAGTCTAACCTTTCCAGCCACTGATCTAAAATCTCTCACACAACACGTCATCAAAATTTTTTACAACCATGTCCAGGAGCTAACGAAAAAAGATCAGCAACAGCATAATTTCACCAGGTGTCATGCCGCAGGCTATTCACATCTATAACTAAATCATTCAAACTTAAGGAAGTTTCATTTATCTTTTGTTATAAACAAGTCAATTCAAAAAACTATCAGCGGTAACATTTTGCTTTCTTGTTTCAATTAGAAGATACACATCCTTCTGCTTAGTCATGTCTCTAAAATATCTGAAATGAAGTAATAGGTAAATTGTCATTCCAAAGGTTCCATATTTCCATACAGCAGGTGCAAAAGGTTGTTCTGGTTACTGTTTTATGGCATCTGCTGTGGGGCCATCAGGGAGGCGTTGTTGGTTGTGATACAGAGCAGAGCGTAGAGCAGGTCACACACACTGAGCAGGTACCCATCGAATGCCAACATCTCTGGAGATACAGGCATACCCATGCCCCCAAGTGACAAGGTCCCAAGGACCTTCCCATTTATTGGTAATGAGGTCCTGTACCAGTATGTTAGGTTTGGGCAACTGGACGTCACCAGAGGACTGTAATGATAAAAAATTGTTTAAGATAACAGGGTTCTGGGAGTTTGGAAACATCGTTAGATGGTTTAAGGTATACAGAGCTTTGGCCACCCTACTCTGTGGGGTTTCACCACACATTCCCCCTTTTTGTTTTTCAAGGATATGCTTTAAAGTGCCATGGGCATGCTCAACAATGGCTTGTCCTGTAGGGGAATGAGGAATACCAGTGTGTTGTGACACACCCCAGAGCTGTAGAAACTCTCAAGTATTCTGTGAGACACATGCAGGGCCATTATCAGTTTTTACAGTATGGGGAACGCCTAGGACAGCAGAGGCTAGCCACCAATGTGTGATGGCATCAAGCCTTCTTTCTCCAGTGTGAACTGAGGCCCATATGACTGATGAAAAAGTGTCTATTGAAGCACGCACGTATTTTAGGCGACCAAATTCTGAGATGTGGGTGACATCTGTCTGCCAAACTTGTAAGGTTCACAGACCACAGGGGTTAACACCCATCTGCAGTGGTGCAGTGTGGCCTTAACAGTCAGCACAAGTATTAACAATATTGCGTGCCTCTGTATTTGTTAGTCAGCCTCACTGATAAAAATTCAGTGGATTATGGTATCTTTGGACAATCCTTTAAGAAGCCTTAAGCTTATACCCAGGATGAATGCTGGCTGTCAGGCTGGAGTACAATAGTTTTTAAAGGACCACTGTGAATATGAACAAAATTATCACGAACATCAGTGAATGATAGGTCAGAGTTGTTTAAAGGGCTTCAATGCTTGTGCAGGCCTTGGCCTGGTTAGCACTAGTCAATCACAATGTATATTTGTAGGCGTTCTGAATTTGATTTTTTTATGTTTGCATCTCTGCTTTTAGACACAGAAACAGAAAATGCAGAAAGAGCACAGCATTGAGCAACCAGGCTGATAATCTTTCCAGTCTTTGATTCTCATTCCACTGTACAGTACCATTTAGATGTGTTTACATCAAGGCAAATAAGCTCTGTTTGCTGTGGCAGCTGAACAGGTTATCAGTACCCACCTCTGTTTTCAGCCTTAACAACTATAACATGAACATAATTTAACCTATTAAATTCAGAAGGGTATTTAGCATAACATGTACTTTTCTTACTGTGAACGGTAAAACAATACATCTAATAAAACAACAAGCACTACTGAACAAAAATCATCAAGGTAATACTTACAACTGCCTAAATGCTTTACCATCACCCAGGGTCTGCCATTACTGGGGACCCCCATTTTGTAGTAAGGACTTGGATAACCTTTTCTGGAAAAGGTTTCCAAGTTTACCTCAAAAGGGGGTCCAGCTTTTGTAAGACCAAATCAGCAAGTCAAAGTGACTTGATTACACTTTTAATGCAGAAATACCTGGGTCTGATGGTATACTTCCCCTGCCAGCCAAGGCCAGGGCTTGGCCAGAGCCAAGATCTTGACTGGAAGGGTTTCCTTAACATATTTTACAAACAAACTGTGTTGGTTTGCATTAATTGATTTTTGGTGAGGAGGGAAAG
>NW_005055970.1:2821-4279 GCF_000277835.1 Geospiza fortis
GAAGTGATTTTTCTAAGAGAAGCTGCTAAGAGCTTCTTCTGTGCCTGACAAAACAAATCAGTGACTAGTTTTGAAGATTTACACCTAGTTAAACTACTTGAAAGAGTTAAATACACTTCTGTGAAAACACATTTTAAGGATGGGTAAGCTTGGGAAAAACTGTTTTGCTTTTGGCTTTCAGAGAGAAGTTCCTCCTCCCCCTCCTGGCACGGTGGCCAGGCAGGGGAGGGGAGGCTACGGGGCCCCAGATGAAGCTAGGCCAGGCCATGTCTGGGCTGTGGCATGCTGCTGCTGAGTCATAGCCTGGCTGGTGTGGTCTTAGCCACTTCTCCCCTTCCCAGCACGGCCACTGAAAAAATTTTCTACTGTAAACAGCTCTGACCCTTGTTCGGTAGAAATCACATAACTATCTGCACGCTTGGGTGAGATATTAACTCTTTCACTGCACAGATGAAACTTGCAAACATCAATCCGCTCTCGAGTAAAAGAGTGAAGGCACATAGAGAAACAACATGAAGACACTAAGGTCAGTAAAAAAAAAGTTAAATCTCTGATGGGAGGAGAATAAGGACATACCTTATACTTGGGTTTAAATTCTTTTGTGAGGCTATGGTGATAGACTATGATGCACTAGAATATCTTAGTAATTAATGAAAAAGCATAGAGGGGTGGAGCATTCAAATTGTAGACATGAGTAAAAGCACTCATGCTGAAGCAAGCATGTAGCAGGCACAGGGCCTGCAAAGCCTCCCTGGCGGTCAACAGCCTAAGATAAGAAATGCCTAGTCATTATTACTGGACCTAAGAAACCCCTCTTCCGCCCTCAGACCCTTGCTTATCTCTCTGTAAGACCATAGGTCATTTTCGCCTCGACCCTTACTATTGGACTGTTTCCCAAAACTCCTATATCCTATATAAACCCCTATTTCTGCCCAGTTTGGTAGAAGAGCTGTCACTGGGACCCTTTGCAGAAGATACTAATAAAGACATCTCTGTGGAACCTCATACAGCGCTTCTCCTCTCTCTCCCTGCGTCTGCCAAGGCACTTAGTAAGCTAAGAGCTGAAATCACTAATGAGCTGAGAATCACTAATGAGCTGATCTCACTTAGGATCTCACTTAAGAGCTGAGCTTGCTAAGATTGCCTGCGGCTCTGGAGCCTGCCTGAGGGGCCCAGACAGGTTGTGCTTAACTGGACTTCACTGTCTGGGACACCCACGGCAGCCGTTTTCGGGGGGACTCCAAAAACCCCGGAGCCACATTACAAGCAGATGTGGAAGTAGTTGTGATCTAAATGAGAAGCTTGAACAGAGAGACGCAAAAGTGAGGAAGACTCTTTGCTCTTTTGGAAGAAGAAGAAGAAAACTTTTGTTCTTAGAAATGAATATGATCTCAGAGACAGATGAAGGAAACCTTTGTTTTTAAACAGCTCATCTTTAAAAGTGTACCTTATTAGCTA
>NW_005055970.1:4319-5092 GCF_000277835.1 Geospiza fortis
TAGGGAAAGTTGTAAGTCAAGGGGAGGGACTTTTTACACCGTGATCAGATTTTTATTTTCCCAGGCAGTTAATTCTCTGTGACACTGAAGCCACGAGAGAACTGTTTCTTGTAGGGAAGTCTCTATGACATGGCAAGAGAGACTTTTTTCCTTAAGTAGAGTAAAAAAAAACTTTTCTAGAGGTAGTAAACGGGCTAAAAGTCTCAAGTTTTGTCTTTTTACATTGTCAGTGAGAAAAGAAAAAGGGCGTAAAGGGAGGAGAAGTGTTCTAAAAGTTTTATTCTGATTCTCATTATTTTTTCTTTTAGTTCTGTTAATAAAGTTTTCTTTATACCCTTTAAAGTTTAAGCCTGCTTTGCTATCCTCCTAAATCTTTTCTCACAGGAGAAAAGCGAGTAAATAACTCTAGTACATGCACTGGCATTTGGTCAACACTAAACCCACTACACAAACCTTTATTAATATCTGCTGAGAAAATTTCTCAACATGAATAAATTACGAGTAACCAGGGGAATGCATATAAGTAACATCAAATAATATCTTATGGCGAGATCCCTCTATATTTTAAAATATTGAGAATCACTGATTATATTAACTGCTTCTTGTGTAAAAATCCTTAAAGCTAATATTATTACACAAAGTTCACTCTGTTGAGTGTAACCACCTGTTTGATTTATTGCATCAAATGCTGTCACATGTTTTTTCATGGCATAGTGTTCATGTGTAAATTGTCTTTCAAAGATGTGTGTCACTATCAGACACGAAAGAATGCA
>NW_005055971.1:0-3642 GCF_000277835.1 Geospiza fortis
TTTGTGTGCTTTCAGGCCTAATCGACAAGCAGGGAGATTTAGTCAAGCAGGCAACAAGCTGTAAGTGATGAACCACATCACAAGCCCGGGTGTTGAACCACAGAATATGCTGAATTGTAAGGGACGCTGGCCCTGCACAGCCCCATTCCCAAAACTCACACCATGTGCCCGAGGGTATCGTCCAAATGCTTCTTGAGCTCTGTCAACAGCTGGTGCCATTTCAGTGACTTCCTAAGTGTTACACTGCTTTTCCTCACTGAAAAATCTAGCATGGAAACATTTTCCAGATGGTACATGGAAAAGCAAAACATGATGCTACAGTATCAGGTTTAATGAAGGAGCAAGTTCTGATGTCCTGTAACAAAATGTGCATGTGACAATCATGGTTGTCAGACCAAAGGCCCACACTGAGGTGCACAGCTGCAAGCCAAATTTTCTCCCCAAAATTCCACATACCCGCCCATATTGCAATGACATGCAAACTTCTCTGTTGTGATGCCTGAAAGACAGTCTGGAAATGAAAGTACATAGACCTGTGTCTATAGAGCAAGTATTTGTTTATTGCAGTGCTGGAGATGAGGGGGATTTCTCCTCCTAACTCACCCACCTCTGTCAAGTGCTGTGGTGTATTTATACAGTAATTATTGCTTAGTGTTACTGTGTCACTACAACATCATCATATACAAGCGGGAACTAATTGACACAGCGTGATCTCACGGTTCTAAATAGTTACTTTGCACTGTGCTTGTGCCTCCCCAATTCGGGGATCATCAGGGGTCCTTGATGAAGGCTTCCAAAGTCTTCTTTCCACCTGAACTTTTCAACTTTTTCTTTGGAGCATGCACAGTTATGCTGTTCCTTGGTCTGTTTGGTCTTAACTGGCCTAAATTCTTTGTTTTGTGGCTAATTGACTTTGCACTTGCCAATTTTTCATTAGTGCTATACTTATCTATCTCTGAAACTATCCACGTGGCGAGGTTTGTTTCTTTTTTTTTTGTCCATTCAGCATTAAGCAACTAGTTAACCATATACTAGCCGTTATATAAAAAGTTATTTATATCAGGTTATATAGATATAAAGTCATGACTCAGGTTATATAGGTATAAAAATCTGTAGTTTGTGTTCTATAGGTATCAGGTGATATAGATACATAAAGAGTCATGATTTAGGTTTATATTGATGGCAGGTTATATAGATACGTCAGCTTATATGGGTATCTTATAACTCAAGCTAAATAAGCACCTTGAAACTTTGATCTAAGTTATATAGGCATCAGTTGCTTAGCAGAATTTCTTAGTGAAAAATACTGATGCTGTATAAATGGTATATCAGCATTGCAGTTTATATGAATCCTCACTACAATCATTCACCAACTCTAGGCCTATGGGTTTGATTATTTGCTTTAATTTCTTTCTCCTCATCCCACAGGCCAGTACTCCTGGAGGGAAGTATAGCACAAGGACTGCTAGACAAGCGTCATACCCTCAGGAACATCACCCTCTGCAACCTTGGACATTGGCACATTTTTACCAGAGAGACCTAGAGTTTGCCTGCAGAATGACGTCATTTCTCCATCTGTTTGGCTGCTGCAGTGACCCTTTGGCCTTGACAAGGACAGGTGAGACCCTGATTTCTGTCTCCACAACACTGTCTTCCTCCTTGAGCCTCTCTTGTGCAGCTGCATGCCAAGGTCAGTGCTTGTAGGAAACCTTAGGAGCCTGCCGGGCTGCCAGTCCGCAGAGAAACCTCTGAAGGAGCTGACAGTGCAGTCCAGTCAAAGGCCTTGTGCTTCTGTTCCTCTGTTTTCCTCCACACTGCCCTTCCTGATCCATGGTTTTTTTGCTGAAGGAAGCTATGACACATGACAAGGACATAAAGCCTTCCCTGCTTTACATTCCATTTCTCCCATCCCAGCAGAAAGACAAACCCCATGGTGTATAAAAGTTTCTCCACCACAACAGAAGTGTCTAATATAGATTAAAAAAAATTAAATTAAATATCTTATCTAAGACCCTCTTGAGACCAAGAAGGTGCCGTAATGGTGGTCTTCTTCCTCAAAGTCAGAGTCAGTTTCATTCTTTTTGTTCCTGCTTGGGTTAGAAGCTGATATAGGAAGGAAGTTCTTGGAAGTGTTTTATTCTCGATGTCATCTGCAATATGGCCTCATGGGCTATCAGAGAAAATCTTTGGGACTCTTCTTGAAAAAAAGCAGTGTCAGACATTTAGATACACTTTAAATAATCCCCTGCAGCCCACCTTGCATTCTTAACTCTTCAGAAGTATATAAATGTACTTCCAGATGGAAAATAGCTGGTGTGTGCCTTTCCAGGCCTTCCAACCCTTCAATCCACCACTCCAAGCACAGGCTTACAGGTTCTCACAGACATTTTGAGGACACACAGGTAAAAAGGTGAATGGATATGATCTTTTTCACTTAATTTAGGAATGGGAGCCTTTTCAAGTCAGAAAATGGAATGAAGAATCATAGTAGATGATGTCACTGTAAGGTGGTAGCTTGCAGACCCATCACACTGACCATACTGTGCAGAAATAACAGTGATATTAAAATTACACAGGAAAAGAATACTCCCTCCTTCCTTCCTTCCTTCCTTCCTTCCTTCCTTCCTTCCTTCCTTCCTTCCTTCCTTCCTTCCTTCCTTCCTGCAGCCCACCTTGCATTCTTAACTCTTCAGAAGTATATAAATGTACTTCCAGATGGAAAATAGCTGGTGTGTGCCTTTCCAGGCCTTCCAACCCTTCAATCCACCACTCCAAGCACAGGCTTACAGGTTCTCACAGACATTTTGAGGACACACAGGTAAAAAGGTGAATGGATATGATCTTTTTCACTTAATTTAGGAATGGGAGCCTTTTCAAGTCAGAAAATGGAATGAAGAATCATAGTAGATGATGTCACTGTAAGGTGGTAGCTTGCAGACCCATCACACTGACCATACTGTGCAGAAATAACAGTGATATTAAAATTACACAGGAAAAGAATACTCCCTCCTTCCTTCCTTCCTTCCTTCCTTCCTTCCTTCCTTCCTTCCTTCCTTCCTTCCTTCCTTCCTTCCTTCCTTCCTTCCTTCCTTCCTTCCTTCCTTCCTTCCTTCCTTCCTTCCTTCCTTCCTTCCTTCCTTCCTTCCTTCCTTCCGCCACTTCCTTCCTTCCTCCCTTCCTTTCTCCCTTCCTTTCTCCCTTCCTTTCTCTCTTTCTTTCTTTCTTTCTTTCTTTCTTTCTTTCTTTCTTTCTTTCTTTCTTTCTTTCTTTCTTTCTTTCTTTCTTTCTTTCTTTCTTTCTTTCTTTCTTTCCTTCTTTCCTTCTTTCCTTCTTTCCTTCTTTCCTTCTTTCCTTCTTTCCTTCTTTCCTTCTTTCCTTCTTTCCTTCTTTCCTTCTTTCCTTCTTTCCTTCTTTCCTTCTTTCCTTCTTTCCTTCTTTCCTTCTTTCCTTCTTTCCTTCTTTCCTTCTTTCCTTCTTTCCTTCTTTCCTTCTTTCCTTCTTTCCTTCTTTCTTTCTTTTTCTTTCTTTCTTTCTTTCTTTTCTTTCTTTTCTTTCTTTCTTTCTTTTCTTTCTTTTCTTTCTTTCTTTTCTTTCTTTCTTTCTTCTTTCTTTCTTTCTTTCTTTTTCTCTCTTTCTCTCTCT
>NW_005055971.1:4271-4433 GCF_000277835.1 Geospiza fortis
TTTCTTTCTTTCTTTCTTTCTTTCTTTCTTTCTTTCTTTCTTTCTTTCTCTTTCTTTCTTTCTTTCTTTTCTTTCTTTTCTTTCTTTCTTTTCTTTCTTTCTTTCTTCTTTCTTTCTTTCTTTCTTTTTCTCTCTTTCTCTCTCTTTCTTTCTCTCCCTCTT
>NW_005055971.1:4886-5090 GCF_000277835.1 Geospiza fortis
TCCTTCTTCTCCTTCTTCTTCTTCTTCTTCTTTTTCTTCTTCTTTCTTTCCCCTCTTTCTTTCCCCTCTTTCTTTTTCCATTCTCTGTCCCATTTCTTGCTGTGAGATAATTCTTTGCAAGAATGAATATGAATGGAAAGAACAGAGAACTGTCCTGGATTTGTACAGTACAAAGATATAAAAGAGAGAAGAGCAAGCACTGAA
>NW_005055972.1:0-2556 GCF_000277835.1 Geospiza fortis
ACAAACCACGCCCCTTTACGCAAAGCCACGCCTATTCCTATCCATATTAGGTTGTGAAGCCCCGCCCCTCTGTTCCCACCCCTTTTACTAGGCCACGCCCATTGCTTTGACTGCTCTAAGATCCTTCATAAATATTAATGAGGGGGCGGGCCCATGCAGGCCACAGCTTCTGAATATAGGGCAGCTCTAATCGGGAAAGAAGTCATGAATATTAATGAGGGGCATGAAGCATCCTGTTAATAATCAAAATGAGGCTGGGCATGGTTAAGGGTTGCTAATTAATGTTAATGAGGGGCAGGCTCATTAATATTTACAGGAATGGGTAATGATTGTGGTCAGCTCATTAATATTCATGAAGCAGAGCCTGCCAGGTACATTAAAATGGAGTAGGCCTCATTAATTAGATTACTAATGAGCTGCAGCTCATTAATGCTAATTATAATTGACCATTGGTTGTTATTGGTGCAAATATTAATGAGATGGTAATTAGATAATCTGCTAATTACTATTCATGAGCCTGTGGTAATTAGAAGTTGCTGGCTTATTAATATTCATAGTTTACCAGCTGTCCACAACAGCATCTTAATTACTAAAGACCAACAGCTCATTAATATTCATGAGGGAGGGGATAGCCCCACCCCAAGCCCCTCCAATTTCCCCACAATGAAAATGGGGGCATGGCCTCAGAGAGGGGGCGTGGCCCAACCGTGGTGGGCGTGGCCTGGATGTCATCCCATGCTGGGGTGTGGCAGTGGGCGTGGCCTGCCCTTATATGGTAAAAAGGCTTTTACAGGTGTGATCTTGGGGGCGTGGCTTTTTGTGGTGGGCGTGGCTTAACTCCCACATTCTGGGCGTGTCCTCAGAAACTCAGGGGCGTGGTTTAGCAGGATAGGCGTGGCTTCATTAACATATTTGGGGCGTGTCCTCTGCCGATGGGGTCGTGGCTTTGTGGAGTGGGCGTGGCTTTGTGAGGTGGGCGTGGCTTCCATGCCCCAATTGGGGCATGTCATGTTCTGGGGGGCAGGGGGGAGGGGGCGTGGCAACTTTCTGGAGGGGGCGTGGCTTACCTTATTCCAAACATGCCTTTGACCTTGCAGTGGGCGTGGCTTCACAATGTGGGCGTGGCCTTTCCTGCCCTCTTCTGGGTGTGTCCTCTGCCGAATGGGGGCGTGTCTTTACTGGGTGGGCGTGGTTTCCACCCCACTTGGGGGTGTACCCTCAATGCCTCAGTGGGCGTGGCTTCAATCGATCGGGGGCGTGGCTTTGTGGCGCGGGCGTGGCTTTAGTGCCCACCCTGGGTGTGTCCTGTGCCGATCTGGGGCGTGGCTGCGTGCGGTGGGCGTGTCCTCTGCTGGGTGGGCGTGGCCTTGGTGGGTGGGCGTGGGCCCACCCCAATTTTGGGTGTGTCCTTCACCGCTGGGGGGCGTGGCTTTGTGGAGGGGGCGTGGCTTCCATGCCCCATTTTGGGCGTGTCCACTGCTGGGAGCAAACCATGGGGGCGTGGCATCTTTTGGGGGTGGGCGTGGCTTCCCCTCCCCATTCTGGACATGCCTTAAACCACTCAGTGGGCGTGACTTCGAGCTGAGGGCGTGGCTTCCCCGCCCCAGGTGCATCCTCAGCCACACGGGGGGCGTGGCTTTTCCTGGTGGGCGTGGTTTCAGTGCCCACCCTGGGCGTGTCCTTTGTGCAGTTGGGGGCGTGTCTTTATTAGGTGGGCGTGGCTCCGCCCCCCGTTTGGGGCGTGCCCTCTAGCGACTCTGGGCGTGGTTTCTCCTCCCCCCTCTGGGTGGTCCCTCAACAGCTCAGTGGGCGTGACTTGGCGGTGGGGGCGTGGCTTTCATACCCAGCCTCCTGGTGTCCTTTGCTCATAGGGGGCGTGGCTTTACCGGTGGGAGTGGCTTCAGTGCCCTGTAGCGATCGGGGGCGTGGCTTTACCGTGTGGGCGTGGCTCCACCCCTCCCATTGTGGGCGTACCCACAGATACACAGGGGGCGTGGCTTTGCAGGGTGGGCGTGTTTTTCCCCTGTTTTGGGCATTTCCTCTGCTGATCGGGGGCGTGGTTTCACCGGGTAGGCGTGGCTTCACACCCCTCTACCGATCAGGGGCGTGGCTTTACCGGGAGGGCGTGGCTCCACCACATTGTGGGCGTAGCTCCAGATACACAGGGGGCGTGGCTTTGCCGGGTGGGCGTGGCTCCACCCCCATTGTGGGCGTACCCGCAGATACACAGGGGGCGTGGCTTTGCCGGGTGGGCGTGGCTCCACCCCCATTGTGGGCGTACCCGCAGATACACAGGGGGCGTGGCTTTGCCGCGTGGGCGTGGCTTTCCCCCTCCTCCATTTTGGGCGTGTCCTATGCCGATCATGGGCGTGGCTTCAGGACGCTATCACCTCCATCAACCATGGGCGTGGCTTTACCGTGGGGGCGTGGCTCCACCCCCTTTAGGGGCCGCGCCCTCTACAACCTGTGGGCGTGGCATCCCCTAGTGGGCGTGCCCTTGTTTTTTAAACAGGCGTGTCCTCCCCTCCAGTGGGCGTGGCCTCGGCGGGGGGGTGG
>NW_005055972.1:4072-5087 GCF_000277835.1 Geospiza fortis
CTAATTAAGGGCACCTCCCCCCCCATTTCGCGACCCCCTCCCCAATTAAAAGACCCGTCCGTAATTAAGGACATTGCCCCAATTAGGGACCCCTCCCTAATTAAGGACCCCTCCCCAATTAAGGAGCCCTCCCTAATTAAGGACCCCTCCCCAATTTAAGAGACCCCTCCCTAATTAAGGACCCCTCCCTAATTAAGCAGCCCCATCCCAGTTAATTATCCCCTCCCTAATTAAGAGACCCCTCCCCAATTCAGCACCCCCTCTGTAATTAAAGACCCTGCCCTAATTAGGGCCCCCTTCCCAATTAAACGACCCCTCCCTAATTAAGCGACCCCTGCTCAATTAAGTGACCTTTCCCCAATTAATGACCCCTCCCTAATTATGGAGCACTCCCCAATTAAGGACCCCTCCCTAATTAAGAAACCCCTCCCCAATTTCGCGACCCCATTTAAGGCCTGTCCCTAATTAAGGACCCCTCCCTAATTAATGACTCTTCCCGATTTAATGTCCATTGCCTAATTAAGCACCCCCCCTCCATAATTAATGACCCTTCCCTAATTAAGAGCCCAATTAAACGACGCTTCCCTAATTAGGGATCACCCCCCTAATTAAGGACCCCTCCCTTAATAATTGCTCCCTCCTTAATTAACGAGCCCCCCAATTAGTGACCCCTCTCCAATTAATGGCCCCCCAGTTAATGACCCTCTCCAATTAATGGCCCCCCATTAATGACCCTCTCTAATTAATGACCCCCCATTAATGACCCGTCTCTAATTAAGGACCTTCCCCCAATTTAAGGCCTAATTAATGATCCCCCAATTAATGATCCCTCTCTAATTAATGACCCCCCATTAGTGACCTCTTTCTAATTAATGACCCCTCCCAATTAATGACCTCCCAATTAACACCCCTCGCTAATTAATGACGCCTCAATAATTAAGGATTCTTCCCCAATTTAAGGCCTAATTAATGACCCCCCATTGATGACCCCTCTCTAATTAATGACTCCGCCATT
>NW_005055973.1:0-5085 GCF_000277835.1 Geospiza fortis
CAAACCAAATCAACCAACCAACCAAACCAGTAAACAAATCAGTCATTAAGCAAATAACTTGGTCATATTTAAGGATATTTCATATTTTAATTGCATTGTGTGTACAATCAAATGAGAACATATTTTGAATTGTGAACTATTTACTGATCTTGTACTTTACTTGTTCAGTCTTTAATACTTAGCAATGATATTTATTGTATGTGTTTAAAACCTTTTTCATAAATACAAATATTTTTAGTACTACCTCATCAGTCAAGTTACATTCTATTATTGATAGTACCAACCTGATGTAGAAGAATGAAAAAAAATAATTACATGTCACTTATTCAGGAGTCCAAAAAGCAAAGAGAGGTTTTAAGGGAACATTCCTTAGTCTTACATGTTGACACCAGTGGGATTACATGTGTTGCACTTAAAGGAACATTTTGCCTCCTGATGTTGTGCAATAGTTGGCCAAGTAACAGGACAGATTCCACTCCCTGCTGCAGGGCTGTAAATAAAAAAATCCCACATGGTGGTTTCTCTTTTATGGACATACAGCAGGATTGTGCTTTTGAGAAGGGAAATGCAGCTGAAAGAGCATCTGTGGAAATTCCTCCTGCCTGCAGAAAGAGCACTGCAATTTGGTATTTGATAGCTTTCACAGAGTGCAATCTGCAGGCTCCTTTACAGCTCTCAGCACTGATACAGATGTAGGAAAGTAATGCTTTGCTCTTGCGTCTCACTGTATTTGTCAATAATTTGTGAGCTTTCCCATAGCAGCAAAACCACCATTTTAAATGTCACTTGATCAAGGTTAACTAAAATGGTCGAATCATCTCTGTCCTTGTCTACTCTGAGGGCTAAATCATTAACACCTTTTCAAATCTGATTGATTTTCCACTATTGTTGAGCCTTTTGACTCATCTCACTGAACCTTTGGCACTCACTGCCATAACCCAGCTGAGATCTCTGTTCTGTCACTGCAGCTCCCATACATGAGAGACTTCATTGCTGAGAGCAAGTGCAACATGATTTACATTTAGGAGAAGTTTTAACTACCAGTGTAAAATAAAATATGAATATTGTGTTGTCCTGAATAAGGATGAATTGAAAAATGTGATTTAAATGTTGGGACCTGAATTTCTCAGCTTGAAGACTGGGTTGCTGTTATAGGTTACTGTGATTTGTGAAGGTTATTTTTTGTCTTATGACCAATGTTACTGCATTGGTGCTATTTTGTTCTAATACTTTCTGAACCATTTTGACATTGTTATGGTTGTAATTAAGACCAGATGAAAATGAAAGAAAGTGGAGAAGGTAAAAATGGATAAGAGGATGAAAATGATTGGGAGGGCAAGTAAGGAAATCTCAAGAAGAAACGTTTGCTAGTATCAAGAGTTACAGTAATGCCATAAAAATGGTCTTTTACCATTAACAGTCATGAGTTTGTCTTAAAGACAAATCATTTAATGAGAAGAAAAAATACCAAATGCTGTTTTATCTAATTACTTCAGGTATCTTATAATTCTGAAATTAATAATCTTTGTGAAGGGCAGAGTAAACTAATTCTAGGTTAGGGGAAGGCTGGGAATTCAGTATGTAGATTATATTTTTTAATATTTTCTGTTTTCTTAAAACATAATTTTTTAATTGTTTCAGAAAGATGAGCAATGTGGATTTATGGTATAGACAACATGCCTAAGGAAACTGGGAACAGAAGAAACTGTTGGTAAAAGCTTTTCTGCCTGCTACTTTGTAAACATATTAGTTTTCAAACCTCCTTTTGGTTTAATATACACGACACACTATGGTATCGATGTGTTTAATTTATAATGAACACTGATGCTGTTTCAGCAGTGCTGTTGCTTGTTCTATTTCAGAACATGTATTAAGCTGTTCAAGGAACAGCAAAATCTCCAACTGCTACATTAGCTGGACATGTCAAGTTAATGCCTATTGAAGATTTTTCTGGGTTTCAGATATGGTCTTGAATGAAAAATGTCATTGTGCTGTCAGTCATCCAGCTAATTATCTAGAGGTCAAGCTGACCTCTTGTGTATATCTACATTTTCTCTTCTTTTACAACATGAGGTGTAGCCCCATGAAACTGACTAATATAAATCAGTTTGAGAAAATATGCTTACAGTCTAAAAGAAAAGATAAATTGTGTATGCTTTAAAATAGCATGGATCTGTACTGCTGCATTTCAGATTTGCCAATTCTTCCATCAAATATGATTAAAGAGATTCACTCGAGCCCTATTCAGGTTATTTTCAATTTTACCATTCTCTTAATAAAAATTCAATGTTGTTCTTTCTGATTACTACAGTTCAAAAACAATTTTAGCCTTCACATTTCTGAATACTGGCAATATAGATGACATCATTTTACAAAACGAAGAGGTACAATGATCCCATACTGTACTCTGTTTCTGCCAGATGAAGGAGTTAAATTCAGATATATTCAAATACTTCTGAACATCTGAACAGGAAACACCTTAGAGATGAAGAAATATGCAGTTACCTTAATATCCTAGTTTGTGTTTCTTTAAGACTGCTACAGTTTTGTATAAATTTGATCATCCCACAACCCACTTAGAAATTCTTTCAAAGCTGCTATAACTTTGCAAGTGTGCAAACCACCTTAAGAAGCCAAGAGCGCAGCACAAGATGCATAAGCAGATAATTCCTATGCAGTTTTCATAATGATCAATGCACATGCTCTGGTAACTAGATATCCTCCTAGAAGATACACTGTAGGACTCACAGATTGCATGTTTTAGGCATAAGAAACCCAGAAATTAACAGGTCTCTACAGAAGGTCTGTTGGAGTCTGGCTAGATGATTGTAGTGTTCTCTTGTGACCTTAAAACATAGCAGCCTATCTGTAACCCTTTGTCGAGAAAACTTGCAGCTGCATAAAATGGAAAGAGCGCACAAGGCTTATCCTGAGGTGGATTTCTAGATAAAAGCACACCTGCAGTGGTGACTTCCTAAACCAGCTTGTGTCACTAGTCCTGGAAAGTAGTCAGATATATCTGATAAAAGGTCCCCTCAGTCCAAAGGTTGTCAAAATTTGTGTGATGATATTCCTTATTTCTAGGAGGGATCTTTCAGTAACCTGGATGTGGGAAATGCTGTTCTGTGTCAGGAGCATGGGTGTTGCTTGGCTCTCTGTTGCCTGTGGGCAGGTTCCTTTGCATTACGGTCTTTGATCATAGAGCAGGGATTCCTTTTTCTGGCCAGGATTTTGTATTTTGATGCATATGTTTCCTTTTGTTCTGTAAAACTCTAAATGGCTTAATCCTTCTTACTTTAAAATCCTTGATTCTGTATACGCAATGCTGCAGCTCTCGCTCTGCTTTGCACTGGAATTCCAGAGAGCTGGGTACCTCATTTCCTGCTCAGGAATGCAGGAGGCAGGGCTGAGTCATTCTTCTCTCAGCCTCCAGAGTGCTCATGGGCTGTAGTAACACCTTTCCTAGAACGAGCAGAGCAAGTCACACTAAATGCCGAGCAGAACAAATCACACTAAATGCCTGTGTGCTGTTATGGGCTGCCTGTGTGCTGATCCATAGGGTGAGCAAAGCTCTAAGAGAGGAAGAGGTGGACACTTGAGATGTTATTTCTGGGGAGACCAGTGGATATGATTCAAATGTTACCAGCTTTACTAACAATCATATTTGGAGATCTATAAAACAGAGGTTGTTAGTGTTTGACTCTGACTGGTGGAGAGCCTTTCTGTGCTATCTTGCACATTTTCAAATTCAGCTGTACCAGAGCAAGTCACTTTATACTCTTACACAGTGTTTCACATGGGGATTTGCACCAAAATGGTTGTGCTGCTGCTGTGCTCACTGCACTGCTGCAAGGCCCAGTCCTCACCAGCCATTTGGCTAGTTTTGATTTGTTAGCAGCCCCTTGTTTGTCCAGTGCAGACATAACCTTGTGCATTGTACTTTTAAAGAAACAGTAAAGAACATTGAGATCTTGTACCTATTTGTTAAAATGCCAGTACTTAGAATCGTAGAAAATCCTATTACACTTACAAATAAAAGCATGCTAATACTATTTTCCATGTCCTTTGGGCATAAAGTGCACTGCAATAGAGGATCTTGCAACAAAAAATCAACATACAGCAATTCTTACAGAGCTGGTTACAGATAAACATTTCCTGCAGGAGAATTCATGTTGAATGCCAAAAGATATAAAATGAAACTGTTAAGATTGTTGCAGTTCATTGATCTTTTGACTTTCTTATGTTCTTAACAAGTTTTCCTGAAAACCCAGGACAGAATCCCACCACTCCTTACACAATTCACAGAAGATATTGCAAGAGGTCAGCAAAGAGAGAGACAGAAGAATGGGGCTTCCACTGAGGAGGAAATAAGAGGAGAGGTACATTTAGAAAATCCCTCTGTTCCAGATTTCAGGAGCTCTTCCACCCTAGCCAAGCCCTGGTGAGCTGCTCATGGCTAAGCCAAGAAGGTCATTGGAGGGCATTGTTTTGCAAACCTGCCAACAGCTTTGAGTAAATTTTAGTAGCTGTGATTTTCTCTTGGCTGAAAGTAAGTATGAGGTCCAGTTTTGTGATCCAATGTCAGGTGATGACATCTCGATTCCAGCTGAGAAGCAGAGAGCTGGTTTTTCTTCTGGGAGCTGTCATTCTAGATTTGTGAAAATCTGCAGTACAATCATTCACCATCAGCAGGCTGACAAGTGCTGTTGTGATTGTTATAGAGATGTCTGAAGCTCTGAGCTGGTTGTTTTAACTCAGGTGGTTGGAGGCATCCGGGACAATTTGTCTGTGAGATGCACAGAATGATCAACAGCAGATCTACGTGACCACATTAACTCAGTGTTGATTATATGAAACTCATTATTATTTTAATTTGTAGAGGCCACAGTGGTTACCTTCAGTGATTCTTGTCCTCTGACTGTGGACACAGTGGTCATGCCTGATGACTGAGTGTGCACAGCCAGGGTGAAGGTACATAACCACGTACCTGGCACTGCCTGCTTGTTCTTGAGCTGCAGGTGCAACTTGGAGTCTGCCCCAGCAGCTTTGGAGAACACTGTGGAAAGGCTCTCTGGATGCAGACTG